>NC_084609.1:35479612-35599612 GCF_033807715.1 Cololabis saira | reverse complement strand
TTAGGCAAGGCAAGTTTATTTGTACAGCACAATTCAACACAAGGTCATTCCAAGTGCTTTACATCAACATTAAAAGCTACAGAAGAGTAGGCAGGAGAAAAATTAAATATTTTTGAGGAGGAAGATTTTTTTCAATTATGCACTTCGAGAAAAAAGTCGGAATGTCGAGAAAAAATTTGAAATGTCGAGAAAAAAGTCAAAATGTTGAGAAAAAAATTGAAATGTCGAGAAAAAAGTCAAAATTTCAAGAAAAAGGTCGAAATGTCGATTAATGTTGAAGTACAATCTTGAGAAAAAAGTCGAAATGTTGAGAAAAAAGTCAAAACTTTGAGAAAAAAGTTGAAATGTGGAGATTAATGTTGAAGCACAATCTCGAGAAAAAAGTCGAAATGTTGAGAAAAAAGTCGAAATGTCGAGAAAAAAGTCAAAATTTCAAGAAAAAGGTCGAAATGTCGATTAATGTTGAAGTACAATCTTGAGAAAAAAGTTGAAATATTGAGAATAAAGTTGAAATGTTGAGAGAAAAAAGGCAAAATTTCGACTTTTTTCTTGCAATTGTAGCTACTTCAACATTATTCTCGACATTTCGACTTTTTTCTCGACACTTCCCCTCTCAAATATTTTTTCTCCTGCATGGCCCTTATACTCTTCCGTAAAAAGTAGCAAGACACAATTAAACAGTAACAGTAAACAGTAAACAGTAAACACTTGTTCTGGGTTTCACGGAAGCCTCCTAACCAGATGTCTTAAATCCTCCTCAATGCGCCACCTTATCTCCCCAAAACAAAAATATCTGTGTGCATCTCCTACAAATTTATACAAGTGAACTGCTTCACACTCAAAGACTAAACCTTTCCAGGTTTTTACTCACCCGGAAACTCCCAAAACCAATTGCCAACACTACAAACTAGGCAGAAATGCCACTAAACTAGTCCATTCAAACTGGACAAGCCGCCATTTTGTCATGGACACCATTCAGCATCCATACAAGATTAAGGAGACCCAATTATTGATGGATTAAAGAAACTAAATGTATTTAACCCAACTCAATAATATGCAAAAGTAAAGGGAAATGTAGTGGCTAAATGTCGTATTTTGATTCTTTACCATTTCTTCCTTGAGATCCATGCAAATAACCACTCAGTCAGACGGAATAAACGAGTCTACACGTGTTAAGGTTTTAACGACGGTAGAAAACAGTGTGTTCGCCCCGTCTTTTAATAAAGATCTCTCAATTAGACAAACACACAGCAATTTTTCATTGCTCAGCCTCGGTTCCTATTGGCTATTCATTTTAACAAATTCCAAGCAGTAAACTGAATGCAGATTAAACTAAAAGGAAATAAAAATGCAATTATAATGCAATCATAGATATTCTATAATAAAGAAATACTAAATATATCCGAAAATAATAACTAAATATGATCATAAATTATTGAACAGAAAATGGCACCAACATTTCCGGCCCCTAATTGCTCATCATGGGGATGGCAATTACACTAAACTAACTAACCTGAAGAGTCATTTTCTATACTCAAATCCCCATTACGTAGTGTACTAAGGTCTAAATTAACATAACACTAACTTAAACCACACTAGTTAGCAAACTGAGTATTCAGTAACTGAATAAAAATGTCTTTCATTGTCCATGAGATTCTTCCATCTCCAGCAAGAGACACAACTTGTCAATGGGTCTCTCAATGGTGTTGGTCTTCGTTTTCACGCGGACCCGACGAACAAATCCTTGGGCGTCGGGAATGGTCTTCTCCACTTTTCCCATCAACCAGGATCCTCTTGGAGCCCTTTCATCCACGATGAGTACGACGTCCCCCTTTCACGTTCCTCTTCTTTTCCAGCCACTTCAGCCGTTCTTGTAGGAGGGGCAAGTATTCTTTTGACCAGCGTTTCCAAAAGATGTCGGAGATATACTGCACCTGCCTCCATCTTCGTTTGCAGTACAGATCTTCTTTCTGAAACATGCCCGGAGGGAGCGCTGGCTTCCCCTTGAGCAGAAGAAGATGATTTGGCGTCAGTGGCTCGAGGTCGTCAACATCATCCGATGACTTGGCAAGGGGTCTGCTGTTGATCACTGCTTCCACTTCACACATCACAGTGTGTAGACATTCGTCGTCGAGGGACTGGAGCTTCAGAACACTGGTAAGTACTTTGCGCACTGTTCTTATTTGGCGCTCCCAGATCCCTCCATGGTGCGACCCAGCAGGCGGGTTGAAGATCCAGGTAACTCCTCTTTGCAGCAGAGCTTCAGAGATCTGGGACTGATTCCATTCCTTCAAGGCCTTGCGGAGCTCGTGTTCTGCAGCTACCAGGTTCGTACCATTGTCGGATCTCATAACTTTCACTTGTCCTCGATTGCGATGAAACGTCTCAATGCGTTTACACAAGAGTCTGTGTCCAGTGAGTGCGCAACTTCAATGTGGACGGCTCTGACTGTAAGGCAAGTAAACAAGACTCCATAGCGCTTGACTCGCGCTCGTCCACGCTTGGCTTCAAAAAGGCCCGAAATAGTCCACGCCGACATTGGTGAACGGTGGGTGGTCTGGCTGAAGACGATCTGGTGGTAGATTCGCCATCTTCTGTTCACCAACAGCAGCTTGACGTCTTCGGCATTTCACACACTTTGAAAGCACACTTCTCACCGCTGCATTCCCTTTGCATATCCAGACTCTTTGTCTCAGGCGAGCGAGGGTGTGGTTCCTCCCTCCATGTCCGGTCTCCTCATGTGCATTCCTGATGATGAGAGTTGTGACATGGTGGTTCTTGGCTAGAATAGCAGGATGCTTTGTGTGTTCTGGCAAGGCTGCCTGGTGCAGTCTTCCACCAACCCGAAGGACATTATCTTGGAGGAAAGGATCCAATCTCACAATGAAACTGCTTCTCCTGATCTTGTCACCCTTCTGCAGCGCACAAAGCTCCTCATGGAAGGTTTGCCTTTGGCAGAACTGAATGATAGCAGTTTCTGCTCTCCTGATATCCTTGACTGTAAGATCAGTTCCTTTCATGCCGGATTTCCACTTCTGCATGTGGTCTTCAACGATCTTGGGTTTCACATTTTGACTGTGTAGAGACTGTGTTTGAGACTCCAAGATCTTCCTTCTTTCGCATAGATTTCTAAGCAGCTTCTTCAGCCTCAACATCCAGGCGATGGCCTTCCTCAGACTGTGCCAGTTGGAGTAATGATGTATCAGCTTCAATAGAGGATCTGTGCTTGAGTTGACAGCATTGATGATGTTCACGGTGATCTTGCGCTTCACCTCAGCATCCTCATCACTTATCTCTCTTGAGAACTCTGAGAGAACCGGCCAGTGAGACCCATCCTTAGCAAGGAAGCCAGGCCCTTCAATCCAACTCTGACACTTCATGAAGTGCTCTGCCTTCATTCCTCGTGATGCGTGGTCAGCTGGATTTAAAGACGTGCTGACATATCTCCACTGTGCTGGCCTTGTGTTCTCTCTGATAGTCGACACTCTATTTGCTACAAAAGTTTTAAAGCGAGCGCCGTCATTGTCTATGTATCGGAGGACAGTGGTGCTATCTGTCCATAGCACAGAGTCTTTGAGGTCCATCCGAAGTTCTCGCTTCATGAGCTTGTCCATTTTCACCGCTAAGGTAGCCGCTGTCAACTCGAGACGTGGCACAGTGACTGGCTTGAGCGGTGTCACTCTCGATTTTCCATGAAGAAACGAGCAATGGACTTGACCGTGGCTGTTCTCGATCCGTATGTAGCTGACAACACCGTAGCCCTTCTCGCTGGCGTCAGAGAAATGGTGCAGCTGTGCTGACGCTACTGGACCAAATCCATCAGGTTTGATGCACCTCTTTACAGAGAAGCTGGCAAACCTGCTCAAGTCAGACAGCCAGGCAAACCATCTGTTTGCAATGTCTTCAGGAATCTCATCGTCCCACGCAAGTTTTATTTGACAGAGATTTTGCACAATGGTCTTGGCGAGAAGAATGAACGGCGACAGGAAGCCAAGGGGGTCGTAAATTGAGCTTACGACTGATAGGATACCCCTTCTGGTGACAGGCATGTTCTTCACAAGGATGCGGAACTTGAAGGAATCCGATTCTATGCACCAGTCCACTCCGAGTGCCCTCTCCATGGGTAACTCATCCCTGTCCAGATCTAGATTCTTGATCTCCTTCGCACGCTCATGTTCGGGAAGTGATGACAGTACTTCGCGGCTATTGCTAGACCATTTAGCCAAATGGAATCCTCCACTCGCACAGAGTGCAATAAGGTCTTTCGTCAAGGAAGTAGCCCTCTTCTCGTCAGACGCTGAGACAAGACAGTCGTCTACATAGAAGTGCTCAAGAACCGTAGTTACAGCCTCAGGTAAAGACCTATCTTTCCCATCCTCTGCAGTCCGCCGCAATGCATAGTTGGCACAGCTCGGGCTGGACTTGGCCCCGAACAGGTGCACGACCATCTTGTACTCACGCAAAGGCTGGTTCAGATCTCCCTCTGGCCACCAGAGGAATCGTAAAAAATCGGAATCTTCATCAGGAACTCTCACCTGGTGGTACATTGCCTCAATGTCTGAGATGAGTGTGATGTAGTCATGGCGAAATCTTGTCAGGACTCCAACCAGACTATTTGTGAGGTCTGGCCCCTGTAACAACTCCTCGTTCAGCGACTTCCCTTGGAACGAAGAGGCGCAATCAAAAACAACCCGCAACTTCATCTTCTGCGGATGGATCACACCATGATGGGGAATATACCATACTCGGCCATCGTTATGGTTGCTCTCGTTAGCAGGGACTTCCACTGCATAGCCTTTGCTGAGCAGGTCTGACATGAAGGCTGTGTAGTCGTCATGGAAGCTGGAGTTCTTAGCGAGTTTCCTTTTCAGGCTTGATGCTCGTTGTTCAGCAACACACTTGTTGTTCGGCATCACAACATCTTTGTTTCTCAGAGGCAATCCAACGCAGTAGTGTCCATCAATTTTCTTGGTTGTTTCAGCCACACGCTGCATGAATTGGATGTCTTCTCGTGACATTTCTGACTTCTCTTCGCAAGCTTGCTCTGGAAAGTCGTGATTGTACTGCCACAACAGCATGCTGTCCACACTGCTGACTGAAACTCTGTTGACTGAAGCACCAGGACTGAAGTGACTTGGCTTGTGGTCATTGTCTTTCTTCAGAGGGCCATTTACTACCCAGCCAAGGGTTGTCTTTATGGCATAAGGCCCGTCATTTTGACTGTGGATTATCTTCCACGGCTCCATTGCAGAGTAAGCATTCATACCGATGAGCATCTCCACATCTGCATCAATCTGTGGTAGCCGCACTTCTTTCCGCAGATACGGCCATCTTTCCAGGTCTTTCTCGACCGGAACATTCTCCTTTGTTACAGGTATGTCCGTGTGGGTGTAAACATCTGGCAGGCTGATGTACTTGCTCTCTGTCAGACCGCACACCTCTAGGTCAGAGAGGACGAAGCAGGACACAGGCTTCTCCTGGCCCATGGTGCGTAGTAACACTTGAGTCCTCTTTCCATTAATACCAAGCCGTCTCATCAATCGTTCGGAGCAAAACGTTGCTGAACTTCCTGAGTCCATGAACGCATACGTTTCTATGGTGTTATTGCTCTTCTTGGATTTGATGCGCACTGGCACAATGGACAGGATACAGTCGCTGCCTCCGGCCCCGGTGACTGCTGAGAGTTCACTCTTCGATGCTACTTGCTCTCGTGGAGTTGAGCGTTCACTGGTGGAGCCTCCGCTTGACTTTTCAGACTTGGCAGTTGCTTGGTTGCCAAAGTCATCTTCCTCTCTCTTCATGTGGAGAAGAGTAGGGTGTTTCTTGCTGCAAATTTCACATGTTGCTTTCTTTTTGCAATCTTTTCCCATGTGCCCTTGAGTCAGACACCCGAAACAAAGACCTTTCCCTTTAAGGAACTCAATTCTTTCTTTATTTGGCAGACCTCTGATTTTGTTGCATGCACTCAGAGCGTGTCCCTTGTTGCAGTACAGACATGGCTCTTGAAATGCGTTGCTAATCTGCATAAACTTTCTTGATTCAGAGGAATCATTTGCTGGCGTTACGCTTGTTGCCAGGCCGGTGGTTCTTTTCAGTCGACCCATTGCAGGTTTAGCGCTGAACTTACTCCTTTCTTTGGCATCAGCAGGGTCTTTGACATCACCGAAAAGTGGGTCAGAAGCTATCTTAGCTTGTCTGTTGATGTACCGTACAAGATCAGCGAAGCCTGCTCTTCTTCTTTCTTTCTCTTGGATGTCGAAAGCTATGACTCTCCATCTTTCACGAAGCCTGAAGGGCAACTTGTTGACAATGGTTCGAAGGTTGCTCGGGCTGTTCATTTCCTCTAGGTACTCCAAGTCATTTATAACATTGTTGCACCCAGTAAGAAAGATGGAGAAGCTGTGAAGGGACTTAGAATCTTCTGCTTTGATTTGAGGCCATTTGACAGCCTTATCAACGTAAGCCACAGCTATTCTCTGTTCATTGCCATAGTGATAAGTCAAGAGCTTTCTTGCCTCCGTGTAACCTTGTTGTGCACTCATGTATTGGCAACTTCTCACCAATTCTCTTGGCTCGCCTGTGGTGAATTGCTCTAAATAGTACAAACGATCTGCATCGTTGTCTGTTCGACTGTGAATGATGTGCTCAAAAGCCCTCAGGAATGGCAGGAACTCAAGAGGATCGCCACAGAATTCAGGGACTTTTCGTTGAGGTAAGTTGGCTAGTCTTTGTTGTGTGACTAACATTTCAGTGATATCCTTCTGTTTCAATATCACTTCATCGAGTTCAACTTGCCTAGCACCAGGACGTGTGCCTGCAACATAGTCATTTTCTTTTTTCACTTGCACATGAGGCGTTTGCCTAGCTGGAACATGAGATGCACTGTTATCTGGGATAGCTCGTGGATAGCTAGTCGATTTTGGTCTGACATCTGGACCGTGACGTGGGATGGTTGTAGCTGCATGCGTGTTTTTGTTCAGGTATGAATTCATCCCATCTTCCATGTTCTCATATTCTTCCAGAACCTGTAGCTTTGCTGTGGACTCTGCGAGAGCAGTCTCGAAATCTAGTTTCTCCATTTGAGTCTTCATCTGAATTTTCTGAAACTTCAGCTGTGCAGCTAGCTGTGCTTCCATTTGAGCCTCTTGCAACTGCAGTGCTTCTTTTTTGTCAAGTGCGGCTGCACGCGCCAGTAAAGCTGCTCGGTGAGCTTCCTCTTTCTTACGCAAAGATGAAGCATGAGATGACACATTGGATACCCTTGAAGCATGCGATGACACATTGGATACCCTTGAGCGTCTACTGCAAACACTTCGCGCTGGGATTGAAGCATGCTTCTGTTGCACCATGGACATACTGTCATCTGGATGCACTTCTTCAGCAGCAGCCTCTTTGGCAGCAGGCTCACTCTGCTGTGTTGTTACACCATCCTCTGAAGCCTCAGATTCAGTTGCAGCCTGTTCATGAGTGTCTTTGAATTGCTGCTTTGCATCTATTATCCACTGCTCCAACGTGGTCAAAAAGTTCTCATACTTGGTGAGATTAGGCTCACTCCAGTACTGCTGGTCAGCTTTTCTTTCCTCTTCTGACAACAGTTCACTCACTGTTTCGTTCACTTCAATAAACTCATTCAATAATTTTGAGTATTCTCGAAGATAATCCTTTTCGACTACAAATGCATTGGAATCATTTGTCATGAGCCTTTCAATTTCCTCTGCTTTGGAGACAAGGCGTGCTAAAACACGTTTTCTTACAGTCATTTGCTTATCAAGCTTCTCTTCCAATGCCTTTGAAGTTAACTTGATCCTTCTTTTAGTGTCTAGCGCAACGTTGCCCTCCATCTTGTTTCCATCCTTAGACATTTTGAATGGCTATTTATATTAGACAAGCCTCAGCAAACTCTAGCACGCTTCAGAAATCCTACTTAGCTGTCCTTTAATCTTAAAACATGTAGTTTTCCAAAGTAAGAATCAAGGCTTTATTTCCAAAGGCAAACTTGAGCTCCTTCTGAGCTGATATGACTTGCTAAAAATAGCACGTTTCATAAACCGTCTTGTATGGCTTCTTATTGGCTGCGCAGCACGCTTGAAACCTTTTTTTTTTTTTCCAAAACTCAGCCACGTTACTTGGCGTCGGCAATTACAGTGAACAATCATCCATTTCCTTCATTACTTGCAAGTCCGAAGCATTACTTAATTGTTCATTCATAATATGAGATTTTTGTACTCATCCATCATCGATTGAAGTCGTCTGGAGGTCCGACCATGTGCGCCGAGCCTTTTTTCCTCCGTTGCGCAGCGGACTTTTTTCCTTTCTCCCGCAGCGGCTTCTCGGTCTTTTTTCTCGACCTCGGCGACTGTTTTCTACTTAATGTAGTGGCTAAATGTCGTATTTTGATTCTTTACCATTTCTTCCTTGAGATCCATGCAAATAACCACTCAGTCAGACGGAATAAACGAGTCTACACGTGTTAAGGTTTTAACGACGGTAGAAAACAGTGTGTTCGCCCCGTCTTTTAATAAAGATCTCTCAATTAGACAAACACACAGCAATTTTTCATTGCTCAGCCTCGGTTCCTATTGGCTATTCATTTTAACAAATTCCAAGCAGTAAACTGAATGCAGATTAAACTAAAAGGAAATAAAAATGCAATTATAATGCAATCATAGATATTCTATAATAAAGAAATACTAAATATATCCGAAAATAATAACTAAATATGATCATAAATTATTGAACAGAAAATGGCACCAACAGGAAATATGCTCATCAGTAATATAAATGTGTAAAGTGTAAAGAATGTGTAAATGCTGGTTCCTTCGTAAACAGGGAAACATTCAGTCAACATGGACATCCAACTGCAAGACATGTATAAAACTCAATGGTTCACCAGATGAGAAGGTTCAAACCATCAGAGAGCTGAATGAGCTGGATGTGTATCAATGGCTCTGAAGCCTAATCTGGATGCTTTTGATTGTCTGTGGTTTTTTTCTCATCATAATCATGTGCATGGGCGCAATTTCCACTGGGGACAGGGGGGACATGTCCCCCCCACTTTTCAAAATCATGTTTTTGTCCCCCCCACTTTTTATAGTTTAAAAACGAACGGTGGCTCAGCCTGTGATTGCGAATCATCAAGACACCCTGTGCGAAGACGGCCTGGCAGCCCCGCTCCCCCTCCCTCCTCGGTGCTGCTCAAGGCTGATTTATGGTTCTGCGTTAAATCGACGCAGAATACGGCGTAGGGTACGCGGCGACGCGCAACGCACAGTGCGCGTCGCCGCGTACCCTACGCCGTATGCTCTGCGTCGATTTAACGCAGAACCATAAATCAGCCTTCACAGACAGCCAGGACGCGGCGCAGAAATGAAGAGGAGCCGGCAGTTCAATTTAAAATCATTTTTTGCAGCGGGACAAAAAAGTAGCAGCACTGCTGTGTTGCAGGTAGGCTGTCCAGAGATGAGTAGTCAAATATTACTCAACGTTACTTTATACACTATTGTCGCTAGTTAGCTAAGATGTTAAATATAAAAATAGTGACTGAGTGAGTGAGTGAGTGAGTGAGTGAGTGAGTGAGTGAGTGAGTGAGTGAGTGAGTGAGTGAGTGAGTGAGTGAGTGAGTGAGAAAATAAAATTTCTGACAATGAAAGTAATACAAAATACAAAATATAACGCCAAAATGAATAAATAGATTCACGTTATATTAATAACTTAAACGATGCTGATATAAAGCAAAAACTGTTTAAAAAAAGAAACCAAAACACATTATGTGAGGGATTTTGGTGAAAATAATGAAATAAAATAAAACAATCTCCTGTCTTTTACATTCGCATTCACCCACACGTAGTCTTACAAAGCCACACTGCACATCCATGCTACAGCTACACGCACAAATTTGCCGTTCCTACTTGTGTCCCCCCCACCTCTGAAACTAAAGTTTCGCCCTTGATCATGTGACAAATTGCACATCTGAGGGCCAAGAGGACAGAAGATGTCAGAAATCACATCATCCACAGAGTTTTGGGAGCCTATATTCAAATTCTTTTCTGGCCTGCTAGGAATACCCACAGAACCTCTTGCCATAATAGCGGTATTTGGTGTAGAACCGCAGGACTTCTGCCCCACTCATCACGGCAGAAACATGATAGCCTTTGCCATGTTACTGGCTAGAAGGCTCAAACTGCTTAAATGGAAAGACAGAGATGTTTCTGCACTGTCTGACTTTAGAAAAGATCCGATATGTTACAAAAGGCCTCAACTTCTATTCTATATGCAACCAGTTCTATATCAGGTTGAAAAGATAGATGCCTCAGACGTTTCCAATGTATAGATATAACTCCTCCCTCTTTTTCCTTTTTTTTTTCTTTTTCTTATTTTTGTATGTTTTTGTTTGTTTTGTTAACTTCATTTGTGTCTCGTTTGTTTGTTTGTTGAAAATGTGGTGGTGCAATGGGGGGGGGGTTGTCTGTGGGATGGGATGGTGTTGAAATGTATTGAAATTCATGTAAAATTGTACAGAAGCGTATCGAATTCACTTGAGAAAAGAAAATCAGGACCAGGACCAGGACCAGGACAGATCCAGACCAAAGACGACTTTTGAAAAGAGGAAAGAAAACTGCGAACTCACAGAGACACTGGGACCCGGACGCCTCGTATCCCGGCATGCACTGGCACACCAGCGCCCCCGTCAGGGCCTGCTCCATGCAACGGGAGTTCTGCCGGCAGGCCAGGGCCGCGCACTCAGGGAGCTCTGGGGGGGGCCGGAGACAGAGACAGGGTCAGGTTCAGGGTCTCAGGACACAAACAGGTACCGGCTACGGCGAAGGCCAAAGCTCATAAAAACAATCCACCAATCAACATTCAGAAATATGGAATATATGGCCAGGCAGGACAAAAATAAAAATACTGTTTTAGAGGAGGAAGATTTTTTTTTCATTATGCACTTCGAGAAAAAAGTCGAAATGTCGAGAAAAAAGTCAAAATGTTGAGATTAATGATGAAGTACAATTTCGAGAAAAAAGTCGAAATCTCGAGAAAAAAGTTGAAATGTCGAGAAAAAAGTCAAAATGTTGAGAAAAAAGGCAAAATTTCGACTTTATTCTTGAAATTGTGTTTCAACATTAATCTCAACATTTCGACTTTTTGGGGTTCTGATAAAAATCTTCCCCTCTCAAATATTTTTTCTCATGCATGGCCCTAATATTCGTACAGAAAAGATTTGAAGAAAGAGAAAAGCAAGTATAAAAGAAACAGATATCTTTAAAAAACAAGATTCTGGACTGAATGGATGTGTTTCTGTGAAAGGAATCAAATCAGTTTATGTTTTATCTGAACAAATAAACCAAATCAAACATTCAAAACAACAATTAAAGCCAGTATGTTGAGGAAATATAATGAAATATGTTTCATTTGATTGACATCCCCATTGTCATGAAAGGTATAAACATTGTTGTTGTTTGAATGGAATCAACTGAATTGTAACTTGGGAACAAAATGTGTCGGCCGGCAGCTATTTTATTTCATTGTTTTGTTTATTTTGTTGTTGTTTTTTTAATTTACGTTCTTTGTAAATTAATTTCTTAAAAAAAGGGGCAGATTAAATAAGATTATTCTTCTTTCTGCTCCCTTTCATTCAGAATTTAGGAACGTTTGTGTTTATATTAAATTGTTATTTTATTTTAATCAATAAATGAAATAAAAACAGTGACAGTGACAGGTGAGGCCGACCCCAGCACCTGCGCGGTTACCTTGGTCGCAGCTGGGACCCTTGTATCCGGAGAAGCAGGTGCACTGACCGGTGCCCTTGAGCCCGGCGTCGCAGAGGCCGTGGACGCACCTGCACTCTGAGACAGAGGAGCCGTCGCCGGTTAGAATCCCACCTGATCCCCGACGTCAACAACAGCCTGATCTGCACCTACCTGAGCTGCAGGTGGCGCCGTAACGTCCAGGTGCGCAGTCCTCACACGCCGTTCCTGCGAAGCCGACCTGGACCGCAGAAAGACCATGAATGGAGATGCTAATGCACGCTATCACTAATGCTAATGCTAACTGTGGCAGGGTGCAGGATTGGGGCGTGGTCTGCAGGGGAGAGAGGGAGTGCGGGGGAGTGGCGCACAGGTGACGCGGCTGGAACAGCTGACGGTACACAGGTGAATCTAATCATTCTCTGTGTATTTCAGTAGGGTGTGGGCTCTGGAGACGAGAGAAGGACTGAAGCAGACCAGAGGCGAGCAGCTCGGCTGACGAGGCCTCTGAACCGTTTGTGCCCGAAATAAATAAAAGTCATTGCAAAGATCCCGGTGTCCGCTGTCTCTGTGACCCCCGTAGCATCCAACCTGCTACACTAACCCTCCTGGACCACAGAGACACCATGAGTGGAGACACTCACGCACACAAACGCTAATTAATTTTGAATTTATTAAAGGATAGCCCCTTGAGATGTAACATCTCATTTTCAAGGGGGTCCCATAAACATACAACATTACAACACCCCCTCCCACACACTACCCCTACCCACATAAGTCTAGTTACAAAGTCTAGTTACAAAGTAGGCTAATTTAATAACCGAAACAATAAGATAAATATAACATAACAGAGAGAAAAGAAAAAAAATAAATAAATAGAAAAAAGGACAAAAAAATACATAAATAAATCAAAAACATAGGCAATTTGTTTTAAGATGAGAATATAATGCCAACTTAAAACAATGAAAAGAGGTAATAGAATGCAAAAAGAGGGGAAGATTATTCCAATCTGATGGAGCTTTAAAATAAAATGATCTTTTACCAACCTCTTTTAAAATTCTAGGAACAAAGAAAAAAGGAAAATTCATATGTCTGAGTGAGTATGGAGAGTTATATAGAATCATTAGTTCTTTTAAATATGGAGGACAGTGAAAATAAACACATTTAAAAAGGAACTTAAGCCAGTGAAATTAGATTTGGGTTGCAACCAGTTCAATGAATGAAACATAAAACAATGACGTGTTCTGAAAGGACAACGTAACACAAATCTACATAATGAATAAAATAATACAGTCAGAGGTTTAAGATGGGTATCTGGAGTATTTTGATAAACAATATCTGCATAATCAACAAGTGGTTGTATGAGTTAAGAAATTAACCTTTTTCTGACAGGAAGTGTGAAACAGTTGATTGAATGGTAAAGTGAAGCGAGACGGCTACCCCCGATGCGTCCAACAAGGACGCTTACGCTGCGGCACTACTTGACGCCCAGGGCAAGTAATCACCAAATCACCATGACAACCAAAGACTACACTCCCGACTCCTCTCACATAAAAACGTACCCTGCCTACTTGTTCCAAAGTACAAAAACGTAGAGGGATTACAATAATAGCCCTTGAATTGTATAAATACATTTTTCTGACTATTCCTTTTGCGACCAAGTCACTGACTTTCAAGATTCTGGAACCCCCTCTGGGAATTCCCTCTACGTCATAGTGACGAGGGGGATCCTGGACACGTGACAGATGTCCCGATCGTGTGCCGTTGACTCGTATCAGCTCATTGAGGCGTTATTTAGTCCCATAAGTAGGCTAGTGGGGGGCTATTAACCTGCTAGTAGTTACCGGCCATTTGGTTTGAGTAGCACAGTAATGATTTGTACGCTTGGTAGGTCTCAGCCAATCACGGGGCTGGTTGTTAGTAGGTAGGGACCCGGATGTGGTTAATGGTAATCCTCAGCTACCGTTGCTATAGAGACGACGCCAGTCCGCTTTGCTTGACAAAATCGTTTTAACTATTTATTCCAAAATTAAACAGAATGTGAATGTGAGCAAGCGTTAATTAAAAGTTATTGATAATTAAATCGGTGTCTAAAGACATCAACCTTTAGTTTCAGCTAAGCCACTGAGAGCATCATGCTAGCCAATCAGAATCCTGGAAAAACATCAACAAATGACACGTGTAACTTCCAGTTAAGGCTGAATTATGGTCCCGCGTTACACCAACGCAGAGCCTACGGCGTAGGGTACGCGGTACGCACACCGTACGGCGCGCATCGCCGCGTACCCTATGCCGTAGACTCTGCGTCGATATAACGCGGGACCATAATTCAGGCTTTACTTCCAAGACGGAACGAGTCTTTCGTTACTTTTAAGTGTGACTTTAGAATATTAAACACGTAAAATACAAGAAAATATTGACGGTGGCCAAACTAATTGTAAACACAGGTCGCACACATGACGCTGGTGAAAAAAAGAGTTGTTTTTATCAGTGATGGATAATTGTAGGCAATACACTACCCATAATCCTCAGCTACCGTTGCTATAGAGACGACGCCAGTCCGCTTTGCTTGACAAAATCGTTTTAACTATTTATATTTATTATTATTATTATTATTATTATTGTTATTATTATTATTATTATTATTATTTATATTTATATATAACTATTTTAACATTTCTAAACACAAAAACACGAAAGTGTCCTTGATAATTCAATAATACAATAGGTTCATGTTAAGAACATCCGTTTTAATTAGTTCTCCTTCGATTATGACATGCTATTAATGCTCAGTAGGCACAGGAGGTTTGTTATGTATTGTTATGAGGCCTATTTCAATTCAATTCAATTCAATTTTATTTGTATAGCGTCTAATACAACAGATGTTGTCTCTAGATGCTTTCCAGAGATCCAGAACATGAACATAAACATAAACATAAACATAAACATAAACATAAACATAAACATAAACCCCCGAGCAATTATTACATAAACAATGGCAGGTAAAAACTCCCATAGTGGGAGAAAAGCCTTAAGCCAAACAGTGGCAAGGAAAAACTCCCCTTTAGGAGGGAAGAAACCTTGAGCAGGACCAGGCTCATAAGGGGGGACCCTCCTGCCGAAGGCCAGACTGGGGGAGTCGGGGACGTCAGCAGCACACAGCAGGCAGGCGGAAGCAGCAACAGGATGACCAGAGGAGGGGGGGCGTCAGCAGCATTTCGTGTCTATTTTTGAACAGTTCACTAATCCTCTGAGCTAGGAGGCTGAAATTCTAGACTCTGTATCAGGAGGTGACTCTCATCCACTGTGCGGATTTTCAGATCTGTGTGACCTTCGGAAGTGTCAAAGGTCACGCTTTTCGGCCTGCAAAGACTATTTCGTGTCTTTTTTTGAATAGTTCACTAATGCTTTGAGCTAAGAGGCTGAAATTCTAGACTCTGTATCAGGAGGTGACTCTCATCCACTGTGCCGAGGTCCAGACCCATGCGACCTTCGGAAGTGCCAAAGGTCACCGTGTGTGGTGCCTTTTTCGGGCCTTTGAAATGTTATTTGAATAATTCACTAACGCTTTAAGCTGGGAGGCTGATTTTTGACTATGTTGCAATGCAGAAGGCCCTTTGCTAGGATCTTTTGGTCCCGTGGCTGTACGACTTCCACAGAGCTAGTTGGCATTGCAGAGGGTTCACAGAGTTGAGACTTGGCAAGCCCAATCTAGGCCCCATATGGAGGCCACAGATCAAGTTTTACTTGGTTTGGTCAAATATTGTGGCAACAGTGTCCGTTCGAATGTTGGAAAAGGTGACGTTTCAAAGCCCCGCCCATCGAAAAGTACAGGTCCGATCTGCACCAAACTAACGTCTGTCTGATCAGGGGATGCCCCCAAACAACATCCCATTGAAGTATTTGCATTTTAAAAGAGGAATGAGGACGCGGTGATCAGCTGCTCTGAGCGTCAGATATAGCCGCAGACGGGATTACATTGGAGTCAATTGGAGCCTACTTGCGTCTGAAAGAGACGCATGTGGGTACCTTTTGCGTCAGTAGATGTCGCCAATGGTTCGTGACCGTTCGTCGAAAAGCGACGCCTGCGGAGTGAGACTGTGTTGTTAAAGCTCCATCAGATTGGAATAATCTTCCCCTCTTTTTGCGTTCCATTACCTCTTTTCATTGTTTTAAGTTGTCATTATACTCTCATCTTAAAACAAATGTCCTATGTTTTTAATTTATTTATGTATTTTTTGTCCTTTTTTTCTATTTTTTTTTCTCTCTGTTATGTTATATTCATTTCATTGTTCCGGTTATTCAATGTGTCTATTTTGTAACTAGACTCATGTGGGTAGGGGTTGTGTGTGTTTGTTTTATGTCATGTATGTCTATACTGTAATGTAATGTATTGTAATGTTATATGTTTTCTTGGAACCCCCCTGAAAATGAGATGGCACATCTCAAGGGACTATCCTTTAATAAATTCTGAAAATTCAAATTCTGGGTGTGAGCGGCGGGGCGACTCACCTGGCAGGTGCAGGTCCCGTTGCCCCCCAGCCCGTCGGAGCAGACCCCCCTGGCGCTGCAGGGCCGCTCGGCCCGGTCCGGACACTCTGGAACACAACAGGAAGCTGAGAGCCGCGGCTCCCAGGAATGTGGTGGATCCTGGTTTTTACCCCCCACCCTCATCCATCCATCCATCCATCCATCCATCCCTGCTTCCTTCCTGCCCCCCCGGTATCATCCCTCCTTCCTCTGCTGCTCTTATCTCCCCGTGTCACCACCGAACCCGTCTGTTTCCTCCAGATCTTCCCCTTCGGTTGGTGACTTCTGAACCTGCAGAACCTGCAGAACCTGCAGAACCTGCAAAACCTGCAGAACCTGCAGAACCTGCAGAACTGAACCCCATCAGATCCGAGACCAGGGGTGAAAGTAAGCCGGATCTTTAGAAATATAGACCCGGTGTTCTGCCAATTTCTGCTGCTTTGCCAAAAAATGCTACCTAATGGTTTTCTACCTTTGCAGAGCTACAATTTTACTGTGTTTTACTCCTTAGCCCACTTCCTTTTCCCCCAAGTGGTCCTTGTCTCTTGCCAGGCCGTCATTGTAAATAAGAATGTGTTATCAATGACCTGCCTGGTTAAATAAAGGCGAATGACTGAATGAATATCAAATAAAGCGATAGAATTGTTGTTTTTTTTCTCTTTATCGTATAAAGGTTCACAAAGTGTAATGCAATTCATGTCATGGGTAGTGTATTTTTGAAGGATCAAATACTCAACATCCCATATACAGTATCAATTTAGTGTGGCAATCAAACTTTGAAAATCGGCTGTGTGCATGCGCAGAACCACAAAGTAGCATTTCTCGGCAAGTAGCAGAACACCGGGACCCGGGTCGGTGCTGTGGGGGTCGGTCCGGGTCTGTGCTGGGGGGTCCAGCACGCGCCAGTCAGCACATTTCTGCTCTGCTGACGGGGCCGACGGGAGGAAGGAAGTCGTGACTCCTGCAGGAGCATCTGCATCCTGCAGGACGGAGGTGGACACGAGTCCGGGAGGCTCCGGGTGGGGGGGTTGGGATCGTGGACTAGTGCCCCCCCCCGAACTAAAGCAGTCAGGTTTCTGCATCAGCAGCTACACAAGCCCAACCCTACTGTAACTCTGTCGCCTTAACAAGAAACCGAACAAGAAGTGAAAACCCGTGACAGGTTTTTATCTTTTCCTTTCCCTCCCTCAGAGTATTAGGGTTAGGCAGGAGAAAAATAAAAATAATATTTTAGAGGAGGAAGATTTTTTTTTCATTATGCACTTCGAGAAATAACTCGAAATGTCATGTTTAATGTTGAAGTACAATTTTGAGAAAAAAGTTGAAATGTCGAGAAAAAAATTAAAAAATTTCGTGAATAAAGTTGAAATGTTGAGAAAAAAGGCGAAATTTCGACTTTATTGACGAAATTCCGACTTTATTCTTGAAATTGTATTTCAACATTATTCTCGACATTTAGATTTTTTTCTCAAAGTGCATAATGAAAAAAAAATCTTCCTCTTCTCTAATACTAATACTCTTCCGTACTCCACCTGAATTCTGGGATGTTCTGGGTTTTGGTTCATGTGGGTCCAGTAAAAAATGAGACCGGACCAGAACCCGGGGTACTGACCCGTGCAGTCCGGGCCCCAGAACCCGGGGCAGCAGCTCTTCACCTCGGCGTCTCTGTAGCACTCGAAGGAGCAGCCGGCGATGTTGACGCTGAAGCTGGCGGTCTTGACGGTGTACCTGGGGGGGGACGGGGGGTTAGGGTCTCCTGTACCGGTCCAACAGAACCGGTCTACCGGTTTACAAGAGTAAAGGCAGATCCTCAGACTTTTATGTCAATATGTCAATCTCATATAGAATTTGACTTTAAGAATTTCGTAGGTCAATGTAAGGCATAGTGACAATGATAAGATCTGAGTGCAATGGTTTGTTTTGTTTTGTTGTCTTGTTTGTCTTAAGTGGGGTTTTCCCACCGTTTATGTCTGTTTGTTTTGTTAGGTTTTTGGTTTTGTTTCCGTTTTGTTTTGAGGGTTTATGTTTGGATATCATTTTGGTTCTTTAACGGACCAGCCCCAACTTTGGGCCAATCCCAATACACCCCCTACTTTCTACCACTAGCCCTAAAAATGAGTAGGTCCCTTGTAATGTTCCCTAGGGATTGGGACACCACTTGCTACGTCACTGCGTGGTTTACGTTCAGGTACGTAAGCGACTGCGTAGTTACGTTTGCACAAACGTCACACCATATCAGGAAGCCGAGAGCTAAAAGCAAGTTTTAATTTCCGCTGTAGCGCTGTTAATATGCCTCTTTATTAAGTTTTAATACTTTTTCAGGCTTAAAAGTAACCGTTAAGATCCCCAACCTGGGCTTGGTTTATCCAAATAACGCCTGTTAAGAAATTTGCTCCGATGTTTTTGGGGGATATCTGCTGATTTATGGTCCCACGTTAAATCGACGCAGAGCCTATGGCGTACGGCGTACGGTGCACGTCGCCGTGTAACCTACGCCGTAGGCCCTGCGTTGGTGTAACGCAGAATCATAAATCAGCCTTTATTCTGGCGAGATCTTTGCAATAACGGGCAAGCTAGTGATTATGTACATTCACTGAGTGAATATTATGAAAGTTAAATATATATTTCTCGCTAGAAATGTAATCAAAACGCATTTTTATGCAGAAACTAACTCAAAATATTGATTTTATTCACTAAAAAATAAGAAATGTCCGCCATGTTTTTTTGTTTGATTCAGTCTGCAAATGATGACCTAAAGCATTCTGGGAAATTTTTTCAGGCCCTCGGTCGCGAAGTCAGCATCTGAAAACCCTCGCTGTGAAGGGGTAGATTCATACACACTAGCCCTCGTTTTCCCCACTATACTACCCCTAGATGCAAAGAGGAATTGGGACACCACTACCCTCACAGGAACCCGCAAAATTTAGGGGTAGGGCTGAAAAGTAGGACTAGGGGGGGGATTGGGACTGACCCTTAGGATAGGAAAATTATGACATGAAGTGTTTCCTACTTTTTTTTGATAAGTCCCCTTCATCATGAAGTATGGTAGGAAGACTATTTAACTATTTAATTATTATTTCAGAGTCATTGATACTGATTGATACATTGATACTATCTGGTATTTTCAATTAGTGCAATGAGTAGAATTTTTGGTTAGAATATTTGGCATGATTATAGCACCATGAAATATGTCTTGGTGTGTATGGACTTTGACTGACTTAATTTTTTATTGGAAGTTGAGATGTGGGGGTTTTGTGTTCTATGTATGTACAGTATAGCCCTCTTGTGATCGAAAATATAAAAATACAATAAAAAAAAAGAAGGTCCAGGGTGTGTGTGTGTGTGTGTGTGTGTGTGTGTGTGTGTGTGTGTGTGTGTGTGTGTGTGTGTGTGTGTGTGTGTGTGTGTGTGTGTGTGTGTGCGGCTCACTTGCAGTCCTGCACCGTGGACCCAGGGGTGGTCTTGAAGCCAGACAGACACCGGATCGAGGAGCTGATGCTGCAGGAGTGACAGGCGGTCCGGGTCCTCAGAACCGTGGTGTTGGAGCAGAAGTTCTGCTGGAAATAAACCCGGAGACGTCGGTTCTGGTAGAAATAAACTGCTTTGTTCCGATTTCAGTCATTTTTAACTTCAACAAATATTTTTTAATCATTTACTCTAAAACCGGGCCGGTCTACCAATCTGGGGCCGGATTCACCAATATGTTCTTAAGAACGATCTTAAGAAATGTCTTAAGATCTAAAATTAAGAAGTTCATAAGAAAGTTCTTAAGTGCAATTCCTCAATATTTTCTTAAGAACCGTCTTAAAAACTGTAATTTCTTACGAATTTCTTATTTTTCCTACTTAAGAACTTCTTAAAATATGTAATTGCATTGCACGCGCCAACAAACAACATTTATACAGGTAGTTTGCGTCTTAACCGTCAGTCACTCACTAAACATGGAGAAGGAGAAAAAGAGATGCAGGAACTTTTCAAGGTTATGGTGGATGAGATTAATGTGCGGAAACAAATACTATTGGGGAAAATTAGCTACCATGCTAACTAACGGTTAACAGGCTCTTTGTGTAATTAATTACAAAGTATATCCTCAAACTATGACCTACTAGTCTAAACTTGTCTAAAATGTGTTGAAAAAGGTGATATTAGAGGCTTATTATTATTATTATTATTATTATCATTATTATTATTATTATTACCTTTTCACAGAATACATTTTAAGACAGGTCAAGGTTGTCTTAAAGTTAAGAAAAAAGTCAAAAACAAATTTGAGAACTTTTATTTCAAGAATACCATTTATTCTTAAGTTTTTTCTTAAGAAGAAACTTAAGAAAAAAATTGAGAAAATACTTAGAACTTTTTTGGAGAATATGACTTTTTCTCTTTTTTCTTCTTAAGACTGAACTTAAGAAAAAAATGACACTTAAGAAGATTTTTTTTCTTAAGAATGTTTTGTGAATCCGGCTCCTGGTCTACAGCTACTGGGCCGGTCTTCCTGCAGACCCGGTTGCCCCTCAGAATCACCAAACATGCAACAAACAAGGGTACAGTGCTCGCTCCGTTCCTCTTCACACTTTACACTTCGGATTTCCACCACAACACGGACTCCTGCCATCTCCAGAAGTTCTCCGATGACCCCCAGGGGTCATTGCCGACTTCGTCACATGGTGCGAACTGAACCATCTGCAAATCAACACCAGCAAGGAGGTGGTGATCGACTTCGGCAGGAACCCTCTGCCTCTTGTGAACATCCAGGGGCTGAACATTGAGACGGTGGAGGAGTACAAGTACCTGGGTGTTCACCTCAATAACAAACTGGACTGGTCTCACAAACACCGACGCCCTGTACAAGAAGGACCAGAGTCGACTCCACCTGCTGAGGAGACTGAGGTCCTTCGGTGTGTGCAGGGAGCTCCTAAGGACTTTCTATGACTCTGTGGTAGCGTCTGCCATATTCTATGCAGTGGTCTGCTGGAGCTGCGGGAGCTCGGAGAGAGACAGGAAGAGACTGAACCGACTGGTCAGGAGGGCTGGCTCGGTTCTTGGTTGTGCTCTGGACTCTGCCGAGGAGGTGGGTGAGAGGAGGATGCTGGTCAAGCTGAACTCCATCATGAACAACTCTCTCACCCATAGACATATATACATAGACGCCCCATCGAGCGCTGAGCCGTACGTCGTCGGTCGCCGCCATATGAAGTTCAAGACTGCGCTGTAAACTAATACAAGTGAATGGACTTATTTTCATATAGCACCTTTCTACAAAGAAATTTACGTTTTACGTCTCATTTATTCATTCACACACGCACTAATATACTTGGGAAACAGTTAGGCACCAAATATAATATATTTAATTTTCTCAGATGGCAAAAATGGCAAACCTGTCTCTTTATAAGTGCAATAACCAGTAAATACCTCACGTATTTTTGAAAATATTTTGAAAATATTTGTAAATTTTTTGTAAATATTATCAATTTTTTTGGTGTTTACTATTTTTTTCTCTCTTGTACATACTCTTTTTCTATTTTTTATATTGTTCTTTTTATTAAAAAACTATTTATTGGTTATTTCTATTTTAAATTTTTTTGTATAAAGCGTGTGTGTGTTTTGGCTGCTGCACGACTGAATTTCTCCTCTGGGAGATCAATAAAGTCTTCTATTCTATTCTATTCTATTCTATTCTATTCTATAATTAAGAACTTTATTGATCCCACATAGGAGTAATTCATGTTGTATCAGCTATAGAGAACAAGGTAGTGCCAAAAAACAATATATATCCCCCCTCACAAAAATAAGAAAAATAGAGAAACATATTTTCTCATCAACAAAACATATTTTAAAATTTTCAAGCAACAAAATAACATATTTGAACCATTTTTCAGACAATAAAATAACATTTGAACCAGTTTTCAGACGAATTTTTTTGTTTATTTTTGCCATCTGAGAAAATTAAATATATTATATTTGGTGCCTAACTGTTTCCCAAGTATATTAGTGCGTGTGTGAATGAATAAATGAGACGTAAAACGTACATTTCTTTGTAGAAAGGCGCTTTATGAAAATAAGTCCATTAACTTCTATTAGTTTACAGCGCAGTCTTGCCACATCCAATATGGCAGCAACGTTGACGTATCGCAGCAGCGGGCAAAACCACTCGATGTGGCGTCTACGTATATATGTCTATGCTCTCACCCCCTACATGACACCGTGGGAGCATCAGCAGCTCCTTCAGCCAAAGACTGCTCCACCCGCTAGAGAAGGAACGTTACCGCAGGTCCTTCATCCCCACAGCCATCAGACTCTACAACAACCAACTCTAGTCCCTCGAGTGCAATAACCTGTTTTTCTGAAAGTGCAATAACCTTCTTCCTCTAAATACATCACTGGTATTTTTGTCTCTTTGCACATATATATTATTCGTTTTTCGGGTTTAGTATTTAAATGATGTCAAAATTGAACGAGTATGTGAAATGAAATTCTTGGCCATGATAATTGATGATAAACTTGATTGGAAAACACATATAAACAATATTAAATGTAAATTGTCCAAAACCATTGCAATCCTATACAAGACAAAATAACTTTTAAATCAGAAATGCACTTACATACTGTACTGTTCACTCATTGTTCCATACATTACTTACTGTGTGGAGGTATGGGGAAATACTTACATAACAAACATTGATCCAATAATTAAATTACAAAAGAGAGCATAAGAATTGTAAATAATTCAAAATACTGCGACCCAACGAACCCACTCTTCATTAAAGGAGCATGAGGCTCCTTTTAAGAAATGAGACTCTCTAGCGCCACCCTTCACCACGACGGCCGTTGGGGGTACTGCAGCCAACAGTGAAGCCGGCACAGGAGAACGGGGAGAACGCGCATGCAGCGTCATGTGACGTCACATCCGCAGGACAGTGCGGGAAATTCGGGACCGAATTGCAGCACATTTTGCAGCACACAGCCTGTTCAAGGCAACGGAGAGATACACTAGAGGAATCATTCTTTTGGGTTTGGAACGCTTCATCTGACATTATTACTAGAAAACTTAAAATGTATACGGATTTTTTTCATAAATCCTGCCACAATCCGGCCTCAAGCTAGCTAGTGTCTGTGATGAGCTAAAAATGTGTAGTTCTATCCGCAAATTCAAAAAAATTTTTAAACTTAGGGCAATTGATAAATATAAACTATGACCAAGTGCATCTTCTCCTGTAAATCCTCTATATCACATGCTTTTGTTGTAATTGATCTCTGTAATACCTTTTATTTTGATTTGTTGTGATGTGATGTATTGTAAAAAAGGGTAGACATTATATAAGCTACGGCTTCTGTCTACACCTTTTTTGGTTCATTTATTTATATATCCAGCTTTACTGTGAGGCATGTTTTGATTGACTAATGGACCAAAATAAAACTAACTAACTAACTAAGTATTTCTTTTGTACATTGCTCATTTTTTTATATTGCTCTTTTTTAATTACTTACTATTTATTGTTTTTTTGTTTGTTTTTTAGGATATACTTTTTTATTCCTTTTCATACTTTCGTGTATATTTTGTAAAAATTGTCGAGTGTGTATGTTTGCTGCTGCACAAGTGAATTTCCCCTCTGGGGGATCAATAAAGTGTATTCTATTCTATTCAAACCCGTTCTGTTGCACATCTAAACACATTCTTCATTGTTCTGGCTTCTCGGTACCAGATCGTCCCGCAGCATGATGCCACCACCGCCGTGCACCGTGTTGTGAAGCAGAGTGGACTTGGATCAGCAGAACTTTTCCGGGTCCAACATGCAGAAACACTGATCTCAGACCTCAGGGATGGTTCTGATCATCGTGAAGTTCCAGATCGTCGGACTTCTGGGTCATAATAATAAAAACTACCGGGACCAGTGTTGTACCGGAGCTCCTAAAGGTCCGGCCCGGTTTCTCTGCTGCTCCGTCTCTGGTCCTGCGCCGACAGGAAGTGGCTGTAATGGTTTTAATAGCTGCTCCACCCAGGACTCCCAGGACCGGCTTCCTGCTGCGGCCGAGGAAACCGGCTTTGATCACAGCTCTGTTTAGGTGTTTGTGGAGTTGGACCGGACCAGAGACCAGAGAGCTGGACTAAATTTGCTTTCATCAATGATAATTCTGACTAGATATCGTCGTCAACGAACCTTTATCACCTGAGGAAAATGAGACGCAACGAAAATGCTGGTCATGTGACGATAACGATAATTAAATATACAGGACTGTCTCAGAAAATTTGAATATTGTGATAAAGTCCTTTATTTCCTGTAATGCAAAAGTGTCATACATTCTGGATTATTACAAATCAACTGAAATATTGCAAGCCTTTTATTATTTTAATATTGCTGATCATGGTTTACAGCTTAAGAAAACTCAAATATCCTATCTCAAAAACTTAGAATATTCTGGGAATCTTAATCTTAAACTGTAAGCCATAATCAGCAATATTAAAATAATAAAAGGCTTGCAATATTTCAGTTGATTTGTAATGAATCCTGAATGTATGACATTTTTTTTTTTTTTTTTTTTTTAAATTGCATTACAGAAAATAAAGAACTTTATCACAATATTCTAATTTTCTGAGACAGTCCTGTATAATGCAATATCGTCAACGAATAAAAACCAGACTAAAATGTAGATTACAAAATAAAAACTCTTCTAAAATGTGTCTTCATTTTGGTTGACCAAAACGAGACGAAATGTTCTACCAAAGATCCTTAATCTCCATGTTTGAAATAGTTTCTTCTGGTTTAGTCTTTAGATCTTTGGATCCTCTTTCCTACATAGACATGGAAAATTATCAGGAGAATCTGGACCAGGATCAAGATCAGGATCAGGAGAAACTGGACCAGGATCAAGATCAGGATCAGGAGAAACTGGACCAGGATCAGGAGGATCTGGATCTCTCAAGCGTTTAAAGAACGCTGGTAACTGAGAATCCCAGGGAGCCTTGCAGCACGGCAGTGGCAGCATCATGAAATAAAAATCAGGATGTTTTCCTTTAAATAACCTCCTTTAATTATTTTACTTAATTTTGAATAAAAATAAAGTGATTTCATCTAAATTATTTTGTTATTTTTAATCAAACTGTTTTATTTGTAAATAAATTAAATGTTCCTCGACGGGTTTCAGCAGATTTTCAGCATCAGATCCTGCAAAGCTGCACGTTGATGGACTTTTAAACGGTTTATCATCATCACCATCATCATCATCATCATCATCACCATCATCATCATCATCATCACCATCATCATCATTACCTCCAGCTGACAGCAGATCAGCTGAAGTCCTGAGAACAAACTTCTACATAAACCTGAACCTCCTGAACTTCTTCATCGATACAGAGACGAGGATCTGACCTGTGAAGCCGCCGTCGTCATCGTCACCATCATCATCATCATCATCAAGGCGGCGGCGAGCAGCAGCCGAGGACTCGGACGGAGCTCCATCTCTTCTGACATCTGTCCTGCCGGCTGGCCCCTTTTCAGGGGCCCCGCCCCTCTGGACTGGCCCCGCCCTCTTCTGGCTGACCACGCCCCCTCCACACTGGCCCCGCCCCCTCTCCATGATGACCCCCCTCTCTCTTCCTCTCATCTCTCCCGTGTTTCCTGACCAACAAACTCAGAGAAAACTGCTGAGTTTCAGTGTTTTTCTTCTTTTCCTCACAGGAAGTCGGAGCTGCTGGTTTAAATCCCAGAGGTTTGTGGTTCTGCAGGTTCGGCTTCGACCCTGGACTGAAACCTGGACCGGTTCTGACAGGGTTGCCAAACGTCCCTTGAAATACAGAATTGTTACATAATTGGGAATTAAAAGTTTATTTCGTATTTCACAATTGTCCCATGCATGTGTCACACACGCGCACACACTCACACACACATGAACAACGAACTAACAATAATTAACAAAATAAAGGACAGGATACATTAAAGACCAGAGGTATCAAGTAACAAAGTACAAATACTTCGTTACCTTACTTAAGTAGAAATTTTGGTTATCTATACTTCACTGGAGTAATTATTTTTCAGACAACTTTTTACTTTTACTCCTTACATTTTCACGCAATTATCTGTACTTTTTACTCCTTACATTTTAAAAACAGCCTCGTTACTCTATTTCATTTCGGCCTTTAAAAAAAAACTATCCAGTTAAATTTCTCCATCCGGATAGAGTGAATTTGGTTGTGGTTGTTTCAGATGTTCTTGTCCAGTTTTGTTCTTACATCCGTTCCCTCAGATTCCTGCAACTAAACTTGGATGTACATTCCAATAAAGGTTAGGATAAATGATAACATGAACATGAAGTTTGACTTTTTGCACCATTACAATACTTATAGGCAACTAGTCATCATATCTGCTGCTCTCTGAAACACATGTTAATGCTCAATAGTACACATATATGGCTCTTTAATATATTTGCATTCTACTAAGATTCATTCATTTTCAATGGCTTTTGTCCTTAATGGCTTTTTTCCCCCTTACATTACTTTTACTTTTATACTTTAAGTAGTTTTGAAACCAGTACTTTTATACTTTTACTTGAGTAAAAAACTTGAGTTGATACTTGAACTTCTACAGGAGTATTTTTAAACTCTAGTATCTATACTTCTACCTGAGTAATGAATGTGAATACTGAAGACACCTCTGTTAAAGACAGCAACATATGTTGGTTTGCTCTCTGTCATTTATTGATGTCATAATATACAGGTGAAGGTTGGAAAATTTGAATATATTGCAAAACTTCCTTTGTTTCAGTAAATTCAACTAAAGATGAAACAAATATATTATTTCCCACTACATGCAAAGTGAGATATTTTAAGCCTTTATTTATTATAATTTTGATGATTATAGCTCACAGTTTATGAAAACCCCAAAGAAGAAATCTTTTATTAAATCAATAAAATATTCAATCATCAAAATTATAACAAATAAAGCCTTAATATATCTTGCTTTGCATGTAATGAGACTATTTAATATATTAGTTTCACCGTTTAAGTTGAATTTTGGAAATAAATTAACTTTTACACCATATTCTAGTTGAATTATTGAAATAAATTAACTTTTACACCATATTCTAGTTGAATTATTGAAATAAATGAACCTTTACACCATATTCTAGTTGAATTATTGAAATAAATGAACCTTTACACCATATTCTAGTTGAATTATTGAAATAAGTTAACTTTTACATCATATTGTAGTTGAATTATTGAAATAAGTTAACTTTTACATCATATTGTAGTTGAATTATTGAAATAAGTTAACTTTTAGACCATATTCTAGTTGAATTATTGAAATAAATTAACTTTTACACAATATTCTTCATCTGTAGCTGTATTCTACATCTGGGCTGATGTGGACATACGTAGCATAGGAGGATATTTCAGTTGCTGTATGGTTGGCTGTCTGTACAGTCATGCAAGTTCAATGCTATTAAAGCACTTTAATCTTTAAATCAAAGCATTTTTTTTTTTCATATAAAATAAATAAGTTTCCATGCAGTTTAGAAGTTTTGGGGATGTCCCTTTTTTTTGGCGCCTGCACTGCTGAAATCGGGGCGTCCCTTATTTCTATTTCTGAAAGGTGGCAACCCTAGGTTCTGGTCCACCTTCAGCCAGTGGCGTCAATTCAGTGGAAGCTAAGGTATGGCAAGGTTACGAGTCACAGAACTTAACCAGAGTATCAATCAACACGTCCAGCAAATACTCATCACAGAAGTCTGCTATGTAGCTTATCTGTGTGGTCAAGAACATTTGAACTTTTTTGAAATGCAGTCTTGCTCACTGCAAAAACTCAAAATCTTACCAGGAATATTAGTCTTATTTCTACGTAGTTAAAATGTTTCATTTTTAGTCAAAAAATCTCATTACACTTAAAACAAGAGTGATCACCAGAAAAATAACTTATTATATAAACATTTTCACCTGTTTCAAGTAAATTTTCACTTGAAATAAGTAGAAAATCTGCCAGTGCGACAAGATTTATCTTCTCATTACAAGCAAAAAATCTTGTTCCACTGGCAGATTTTTCCACTTATTTTGAGTGAAAATACTTGAAACAGGTGAAAATGGTTGTTTTTGAGTGTTGTCTTAAATGTAATGAGATTTTTTTTACTAAAAATTAGACATTTTAACTAGAAATAAGACAAATATTCATTTTAAGATTTTGAGTTTTAGCAGTGTATAATAACTAGTGAAATCGATCATGTTGTTCTGATTTGCATTTGTAGTTATTTTATATGTATTAACTAATAGAATAATCAATACAAATAGACACAGAGTAATTCCATAAATGTATTTAAAAAACAAACATTTACATTTTCCCTTGAAGCCGAAGTGTGGCGGCTGTTGTACCTTCATACCCAATTGACGCCCCTGCCTTCAGCCCAGGAGCATCCCGTTGGACTCTCTCGGTTGTGGTCCGTCCTTCTCTCCAGTGTTGCTCCACTTCCATGAGGTCCGACCCCGGGGTCAGAACCAGGTTCTGGTTCTGGTTTCATAAAGAGGTTCAAGAACCTAACCAACTTAGGCCTCATTTACACGTACAGTAGCAAAAACGGTGGTGATTTCATGCGTTTTGGCCGTTCGTTTACACAAAAACGAACTCAAAGTCACCAAAAACGATCATTACTGAAAACTCCGGCCAAAGTGGAGATTTTTAAAAACTCCGTCTTCACGTTTGCTTGTAAACGGGGGGAAACAGACATTTAAGCTTCAGAACGTCAACATTATGCGTCAGAAACGTCCCCAGCGTCATGAGTGCGACCTGTATTTACAATTTGTTTGGCCACCGTCAATATTTTCTTGTATTTTACCTGTTTTATATTCTAAAGTCACACTTAAAAGTAACTCCTCTTTTCTGTCACTCCAAACGAAACACTTTCCTTCCATCTTGGAAGTAACTAGAAGTTACTCGTGTCATTTGTTGATGTTTTTTTCCAGGATTCGGATTGGCTAGCATGACTTTATCTTCTCGTTACACTGCCCCCTGCAGGTTTGGCTGCTCATAGCACCTTAACAGCTATTTATGCAGGTTCGTGTAAATGATGGTATTTTTCAAAACATAGAGGGGGAAATATCCGTTTTTGTAAATACCCGGCTATGTGTAAACGCCCAAGGGTCTGGTACTGGATCATATATAGAATATATAGAATATATAGAAATATAGAAAATAGATCAACAAAACAAATTTAAAATTAACTAAATTAATTAATTAAAAAACTAAAATAACATATTTGAACCATTTTTCAGACAATAAAATAACATTTGATCCATTTTTCCGACAATAAAATAATTGAAAAAATCTGAAAAATAGTTAAAATATGTTATTTTGTTACTTGAAAATTTAAAAATATGTTTTGTTGATGAGAAAATATGTTTCTCTATTTTTCTTATTTTTGTGAGGGGGGATATATATTGTTTTTTGGCACTACTTTGTTCTCTATAGCTGATATAACATGGATTACTCCTATGTGGGATCAATAAAGTTCTTATTTTTGCCATCTTAGAAATTAAATATATTATATTTGGTGCCCAACTGTTTCCCAAGTATATTAGTGCGTGTGTGAATGAATAAATGATACGTAAAACATACATTTCTTTGTAGAAAGGCGCTTTATGAAAATAAGTCCATTTACTTGTATTAGTTTACAGCGCAGTCTTGCCACATCCAATATGGCGGTGACGTTGACGTACGGCTCAGCACTCGATGGGGCGACTACGTATATATATGTCTATGGGGAGACGGGTCCTCAAGTACCAACGAGGGGAAGTTCTGGTTTTACAGTATTTTATATTTCAACCAAAAGCTCTGTTAAAATTCCTTCTTCCACTTCTGATGTCTCTTCTGTCCCGAACACGACGGCCCGGTGACGTTTATCATGTTTTCTCTCAGAAAGCTGCTGACTGGAACTCTTCAGGAAGACTCGGTCCAAGAGGTCGACCAGGGGTCGACTCGGGGCCCCCGACCCCTCGGGCCCCTGGGACTCGGCCCGGGAGACCCCGTCTGATCACCAGGTTCCAGAAGGACAGGAAATCCTGGACCGAAGATAAGAACCTGCCGTCCTCCAACCCGGATCTTTCTGGTGCGACGGTCCGGGTGACTCAGCACCGCCGCAGTGAGGGTCCCGGTGACCCAGCAGCGTCACCATGAGGGTTCATCTTCAACCTCTTCGAACCGGTTCTGTTCAGATTCTCTTCTTTTTAAAATATTTTTTTATTTTGTATTTTTTTTCTGTGCAGATTCTTTTTTTTTTTTAAATTTATTTATTTATTTTTTTCTGTTCAGATTTCATCTCCAGAATCGACAGAATAAACTACGGTGGCCGAGACCCGCCATTGCTGAAAATTAAAGAAACACTGCAAATAAAAAGAAACGCTGATGCAAATAAAATAAACGCTTTGCAAATAAAATAAACGCTGCAAATAAAAAGAAACGCCGATGCAAATAAAATAAACGCTTTGCAAATAAAATAAACGCTGCAAATAAAAACAAACGCCGCTGCAAATATAAAGAAACGCCGCTCCAAATAAAAAAAATCACGCAAATAAAAAAGCCACAACGGAAGTGAATTACCGGGGACTATTTTTGCTGATGCACCGGTGTTTTTTAGGAGAAGAACACAAAGAGGACGTAAGTGAAAAGGAAGAAATAAGAAGAGCGAGGAATAAGAAGAACAACGAACGAGAAAATAAGTGAAAAGGTTAGTGTTCAACGTCGCTACGTGTAATTTTTAAATTGCAACACCGGTGCATCAGCAAAAATAGTCCCCGGTAATTCACTTCCGTTGCGGCTTTTTTATTTGCATTGTTTTTTTATTTTATTTGCAGCGGGGTTTCTTTATATTTGCAGCATTTCTTTTATTTGCAGCAGCGTTTGTTTCTGTTTGCAGCGTTACTTTTATTTTCAGGAATGGCGGGTCTCGGCCACCGTAATAAACCACCTCTTTTAAAGCTGCTCTGTGCTACAGTACCGCTTCTGGCCACACGGGGGCGCTAACGCCTCAACAGAGGCCCCTCTGGAGTTTTAAGGAGTTTTTAAAAACACAGAAGAAAAGAAAAGCCGTAGTTATTTACACATAAATAAGTTTATTTACTTATTTCCAAGCACATGAACTCTTTGTTGTTGTTGTTGAGTCTTTATTTTGTGAATTAGTGTCTTTAAAGTCTCATTTCAGAGACTTTTAGTTCACCGGCTGGAAAACGTAAACGGAGATGTTGTGAAGCTGCACCTGGACCTGTACTTGTACTTGTACTTGTACTTGTACCTGCACCTGTACTTGTACTTGTACCTGCACTTGTAGCTGCACCTGCACCTGCACCCGTACTTGTACTTGTACCTGCACCTGTACTTGTACTTGTACCTGCACCTGTACTTGTACCTGCACCCGTACTTGTACTTGTACCTGCACCTGTACTTGCACCTGCACCTGTACTTGTACCTGCACCTGTACTTGTGCTTGTACTTGTACCTGCACCTGCACCTGTACTTGTACCTGGACCTGTACTTGTACCTGCACCTGCACTTGTACCTGCACCTGTACTTGTACCTGCACCTGGACCTGTACTTGTACCTGTACTTGTACCTGCACTTGCACCTGCACTTGTACCTGCACCTGTACTTGTACCTGCACCTGGACCTGTACTTGTACCTGTACTTGTACCTGCACTTGCACCTGTACTTGTACCTGCACCTGTACCTGCACCTGCACCTGTACTTGTACCTGCACCTGTACTTGTACCTGCACTTGTACCTGCACCTGCACCTGCACCTGTACTTGTACCTGCACCTGTACTTGCATCTGCACCTGCACCTGCACCTGTACTTGTACTTGTACTTGCACCTGCACCTGCACCTGCACCTGTACCTGCACCTGTACTTGTACCTGCACCTGTACTTGTACCTGCACTTGTACCTGCACCTGCACCTGTACTTGTACCTGCACCTGTACTTGTACTTGCATCTGCACCTGCACCTGCACCTGTACTTGTACTTGTACTTGTACTTGCACCTGCACCTGCACCTGTAGCCTAACCAGGTCTGTGATGAGGTAACACTTGAGGTTTGGGTAAAAGTAGCTACAATACCTGCATCAGTAGTACAAGTACCTCAAATACCTGCATCAGTAGTACATTTACCTCTGATACCTGGATCGGTAGTACAAGTACCTCAGATACCTGCATCAGTAGTACATTTACCTCTGATACCTGGATCGGTAGTACAAGTACCTCAGATACCTGCATCTGTAGTACATTTACCTCTGATACCTGGATATGTAGTACAAGTACCTCAGATACCTGGAGTCGGCAGTACAAGTACATCTGATACTTGGATCAGTGGTACAAGTACCTCAGGTGCAGGTGTGAACCAGTCCAGAGTTCGGCGCTGCAGACCGTTGCTTAGCAACCGCGTACTTCCCGCCTCGTCTCCAGGTGTGACAGTATTTCCAAAAGTACTCCAGGTGTTTCGTCCTTGATTCAAGGTCCGTCCCAGGTGCAACCGCACAGGCGCTTTGTCCTCGTCTCCGGGAGAGTCCTGGAGACGTTTCCAGGTGTCCCCCGGGTTTCACCCAGGTATTACTTACAGTTGTCCTCCAGGTGTCCCTCAGGTGTCCCAGGTGTCCTCCAGGTGTCCCCCAGGTGTCCCAGGTGTTCCCAGGTGTCCTCCAGGTGTCCCCCAGGTGTCCCAGGTGTTCCCAGGTGTCCCCCAGGTGTCCCAGTTGTCCCCCAGGCGTCCCCCAGGTGTCCCAGGCGTCCCCCAGGTATCCCAGGTGTCCCCCAGGTGTCCCAGGTGTTCCCAGGTGTCCCCAGGTGTCCCAGGTGTTCCCAGGTGTCCCCCAGGTGTCCCAGGTGTTAATTCCAAGTGTCCTCCAGGTGTCCCAGGTGTCCCCCAGGTGTCCTCCAGGTGTCCCCCAGGTGTTATTTGCAGGTGTGCATGTCGTTCATGCTCTCGCAGCGCCTGCAGCGGACGTAGCAGCACCAGACGAACTTGCACTCGCAGCGCTGGATGTTCCGCACCACGTGGGTGTTGTAGCCGCGGCCGCAGCACAGCAGGTTGCAGCCGTCCGGCCCGGTGGAGGTGCGGTTGCAGCGGCGGCCCCTGGTGCCGGCGATGCCGCCCCGCCGGTCCTCCAGGCAGTAGTTGGGGGACTTGTTCAGGTAGATCAGCTGGTACCGGTCCACCGGCCGCCGCGGCTCCTTCCGCCGGGGCTTCTTCCGCGACCGACCCGGCACCTGGATGCTGTGCTCGTACCGCTCCTTCAGGTAGGCGCCCACGCGCTCGAACGGCGCCATCGACTTCCAGCAGGTCTTCACGGCGCAGGAGCCGGACACGCCGTGGCAGCGGCAGTCTGTGGACATCGTCCGGTCGATGGCCTGCAGGACACCGAAACAGAACCGATGAATGAACCCCGGATGTCTGTGAGGTCACGGCTCCACCGCTAACGGAGTCATCAGTCAGTCGGTCGGTCGGTCGGTCGGTCAACCAAGAACCACGAACCTCGAACCTGCATCTCAACTCATTGACCTACAATGTCGTCATTTAATGATTCCACGATTCAACAATTCAAAGACTTATATTGTCAAGTCACCGTCGTCTGAGCACACCGTCGCCATTGGCGTGGAAGCCCACCTCGGTCCTACCTCGGTCTTACCTCGGTCCTACCTCGGTCCTACCTCAGTCCTACTCCGGTCCTACCCCGGTAGTACCTCGGTCCTACCCCGGTAGTACCTCGGTCCTACCTCGGTCGTACCTCGGTCATACCTCGGTCCTACCGCGGTCCTACCGCGGTCCTACCTCGGTCCTACCTCGGTCCTACCTCGGTCCTACCTCGGTCTTGCCGCGGTCGTACCTCGGTCGTACCTCGGTCGTACCTCGGTCTTGCCGCGGTGGTACCTCGGTCCTACTCCGGTCCTACCTCGGTCCTACCCCGGTCCTACCTCGGTTCTACCTCGGTCCTACCACGGTCATGCCGCGGTCGTACCTTCGGTCCTACTCCGGTCCTACCTCGGTCCTACCTCGGTCCTACCTCGGTCATGCCGCGGTCGTACCTCGGTCCTACTCCGGTCCTACCTCGGTCCTACCTCGGTTCACCCTCGGTCATGCCGCGGTCGTACCTCGGTCCTACCTCGGTTCTACCTCGGTCCTACCTCGGTCATGCCCCGGTCGTACCTTGGCCCTACCCCGGTCCTACACCGGTCCTACCCTGGTCCTACCTCGGTCCTACCCTGGTCCTACCCCGGTCCTACCTCGGTCCTACCTCGGTCCTACCTCGGTCCTACCTCGGTCATGCCGCGGTCCTACCTCGGTCATGCCGCGGTCCTACCTCGGTCGTACCTCGGTCATACCTCGGTCCTACCTCGGTCATGCCGCGGTCCTACTCCGGTCCTGCCTGGGTCGTACCTCGGTCCTACCTCGGTCCTACCTCAGTCCTACTCCGGTCCTACCCCGGTCGTACCTCGGTCATACCTCGGTCCTACCTCGGTCATGCCGCGGTCCTACCTCGGTCGTATCTCGGTCCTACCTCGGTCATGCCGCGGTCGTACCTCGGTCCTACTCCGGTCCTACCTCGGTCCTACCTCGGTCATGCCGCGGTCGTACCTCGGTCCTACTCCGGTCCTACCTCGGTCCTACCTCGGTCCTACCTCGGTTCTACCTCGGTCATGCCGCGGTCGTACCTCGGTCCTACTCCGGTCCTACCTCAGTTCTACCTCGGTCCTACCTCGGTCATGCCCCGGTCGTACCTCGGCCCTACCCCGGTCCTACACCGGTCCTACCCTGGTCCTACCTCGGTCCTACCACGGTCCTACCTCGGTCCTACCCCGGTCCTACCCCGGTCCTACCCCGGTCCTACCTCGGTCCTACCTCGGTCCTACCCCGGCCGTACCTCGGTCCTACCCCGGTCGTACCTCGGTCCTACCCTGGTCGTACCTCGGTCGTACCTCGGTCCTACCTCGGTCCTACCTCTGTCCTACCCCGGTCCTACCTCGGTCCTACCTCGGTCCTACCCCGGTCCTACCTCGGTTCTACCTCGGTCGTACCTCGGTCCTACCCCGGTCCTACCCCGGTCCTACCTCGGTCCTACCTCGGTCCTACCTCTGTCCTACCCCGGTCCTACCTCAGTCCTACCTCGGTCGTACCTCGGTCATACCTCGGTCCTACCTCGGTCATGCCGCGGTCCTACTCCGGTCCTGCCTGGGTCGTACCTCGGTCCTACCTCTGTCCTACCTCAGTCCTACTCCGGTCCTACCCCGGTCGTACCTCGGTCATACCTCGGTCCTACCTCGGTCATGCCGCGGTCCTACTCCGGTCCTACCTCGGCCCTACCTCGGCCCTACCTCGGTCCTACCTCGGTCTTGCCGCGGTCGTACCTCGGTCCTACTCCGGTCCTACCTCGGTTCTACCTCGGTCCTACCTCGGTCATGCCCCGGTCGTGTCCCGGTCGTACCTCGGCCCTACCCCGGTCCTACACCGGTCCTACCCTGGTCCTACCTCGGCCCTACCCCGGTCCTACCTCGGTCCTACCCCGGTCCTATCCCGGTCCTACCTCGGTCCTACCTCGGTCCTACCCCGGCCGTACCTCGGTCCTACCCCGGTCGTACCTCGGTCCTACCCCGGTCGTACCTCGGTCCTACCTCTGTCCTACCCCGGTCCTACCTCGGTCCTACCTCGGTCCTACCCCGGTCCTACCCCGGTCCTACCTCGGTCCTACCTCGGTCCTACCTCGGTCCTACTTCGGTCCTACCCCGGTCCTACCTCAGTCCTACCTCGGTCCTACCTCGGTCATGCCGCGGTCCTACCTCGGTCATGCCGCGGTCCTACCTCGGTCGTACCTCGGTCATACCTCGGCCCTACCTCGGTCATGCCGCGGTCCTACTACGGTCCTGCCTGGGTCGTACCTCGGTCCTACCTCGGTCCTACCTCAGTCCTACTCCGGTCCTACCCCGGTCGTACCTCGGCCATACCTCGGTCCTACCTCGGTCATGCCGCGGTCCTACCTCGGTCGTACCTCGGTCCTACCTCGGTCATGCCGCGGTCGTACCTCGGTCCTACTCCGGTCCTACCTCGGTCATGCCGCGGTCGTACCTCGGTCCTACTCCGGTCCTACCTCGGTCCTACCTCGGTTCTACCTCGGTCCTACCTCGGTCATGCCGCGGTCCTACCGCGGTCCTACCTCGGTCCTACCTCGGTCCTACCTCGGTCCTACCTCGGTCTTGCCGCGGTCGTACCTCGGTCGTACCTCGGTCGTACCTCGGTCTTGCCGCGGTCGTACCTCGGTCCTACTCCGGTCCTACCTCGGTCCTACCCCGGTCCTACCTCGGTTCTACCTCGGTCCTACCACGGTCATGCCGCGGTCGTACCTTCGGTCCTACTCCGGTCCTACCTCGGTCCTACCTCGGTCATGCCGCGGTCGTACCTCGGTCCTACTCCGGTCCTACCTCGGTCCTACCTCGGTTCTACCTCGGTCATGCCGCGGTCGTACCTCGGTCCTACCTCGGTTCTACCTCGGTCCTACCTCGGTCATGCCCCGGTCGTACCTTGGCCCTACCCCGGTCCTACACCGGTCCTACCCTGGTCCTACCTCGGTCCTACCCTGGTCCTACCCCGGTCCTACCTCGGTCCTACCTCGGTCCTACCTCGGTCATGCCGCGGTCCTACCTCGGTCATGCCGCGGTCCTACCTCGGTCGTACCTCGGTCATACCTCGGTCGTACCTCGGCCCTACCCCGGTCCTACACCGGTCCTACCCTGGTCCTACCTCGGTCCTACCACGGTCCTACCTCGGTCCTACCCCGGTCCTACCCCGGTCCTACCCCGGTCCTACCTCGGTCCTACCTCGGCCCTACCCCGGCCGTACCTCGGTCCTACCCCGGTCGTACCTCGGTCCTACCCTGGTCGTACCTCGGTCGTACCTCGGTCCTACCTCGGTCCTACCTCTGTCCTACCCCGGTCCTACCTCGGTCCTACCTCGGTCCTACCCCGGTCCTACCTCGGTCGTACCTCGGTCCTACCCCGGTCCTACCCCGGTCCTACCTCGGTCCTACCTCGGTCCTACCTCGGTCCTACCTCGGTCCTACCCCGGTCCTACCTCAGTCCTACCTCGGTCGTACCTCGGTCATACCTCGGTCCTACCTCGGTCATGCCGCGGTCCTACTCCGGTCCTGCCTGGGTCGTACCTCGGTCCTACCTCTGTCCTACCTCAGTCCTACTCCGGTCCTACCCCGGTCGTACCTCTGTCATACCTCGGTCCTACCTCGGTCATGCCGCGGTCCTACTCCGGTCCTACCTCGGCCCTACCTCGGCCCTACCTCGGTCCTACCTCGGTCTTGCCGCGGTCGTACCTCGGTCCTACTCCGGTCCTACCTCGGTTCTACCTCGGTCCTACCTCGGTCATGCCCCGGTCGTGTCCCGGTCGTACCTCGGCCCTACCCCGGTCCTACACCGGTCCTACCCTGGTCCTACCTCGGTCCTACCCCGGTCCTACCTCGGTCCTACCCCGGTCCTATCCCGGTCCTACCCCGGTCCTACCCCGGCCGTACCTCGGTCCTACCCCGGTCGTACCTCGGTCCTACCCCGGTCGTACCTCGGTCCTACCTCTGTCCTACCCCGGTCCTACCTCGGTCCTACCTCGGTCCTACCCCGGTCCTACCCCGGTCCTACCTCGGTCCTACCTCGGTCCTACCTCGGTCCTACTTCGGTCCTACCCCGGTCCTACCTCAGTCCTACCTCGGTCCTACCTCGGTCATGCCGCGGTCCTACCTCGGTCATGCCGCGGTCCTACCTCGGTCGTACCTCGGTCATACCTCGGCCCTACCTCGGTCATGCCGCGGTCCTACTACGGTCCTGCCTGGGTCGTACCTCGGTCCTACCTCGGTCCTACCTCAGTCCTACTCCGGTCCTACCCCGGTCGTACCTCGGCCATACCTCGGTCCTACCTCGGTCATGCCGCGGTCCTACCTCGGTCGTACCTCGGTCCTACCTCGGTCATGCCGCGGTCGTACCTCGGTCCTACTCCGGTCCTACCTCGGTCATGCCGCGGTCGTACCTCGGTCCTACTCCGGTCCTACCTCGGTCCTACCTCGGTCCTACCTCGGTTCTACCTCGGTCCTACCTCGGTCATGCCGCGGTCGTACCTCGGTCCTACTCCGGTCCTACCTCGGTTCTACCTCGGTCCTACCTCGGTCATGCCCCGGTCGTACCTCGGCCCTACCCCGGTCCTACACCGGTCCTACCCTGGTCCTACCTCGGTCCTACCCCGGTCCTACCTCGGTCCTACCTCGGTCCTACCTCGGCCCTACCTCGGTCCTACCTCGGTCCTACCTCGGCCCTACCTCGGTCCTACCCCGGTCCTACCTCGGTCCTACCTCGGCCCTACCTCAGTCCTACCCCGGGTCCTACCTCGGTCCTACCTCAGTCCTACCCCGGCCCTACCCCGGCCCTACCTCGGTCCTACCTCGGTCCTGCCCCGGTCCCTGACGGGTCTCACCTGCCGCCCCGCCTCGCTGTTGTGCTGGTTCATGGTCACCAGCGTGTAGCCTTCGCGGCTCGCCGACGTGTTCTTGACGGTGTTGTCGATGAACCGGCGGCTGAACACGGTTCCGTACTGGATGTGGTCTGAGCAGCCGCCCCAGTGCCAACCCTCGGCGGAGGAGCCGCCGCCACGCAGCTGGGCGTCGCAGCCGCACTCCGTCATGTTGCCCTGGCTGCAGGACCGCGTGACGGCATGGACGAGGCCCGCCGCCATCACAGCGTAGATGAAGGCCGTCTCCTTGGTTCCTGCGGGACAGAGACGTCGTTACTTCGCAGAAACCACCTGAAGGTGACGCCTCGGGGGCTTTTTGGTGACCTCAAACGTCCCAACGGGACGCTGGCTTCGACCGGCTGATGCCAAACTGGCAGAGACTAAGGGTGCTTTCAGACCAGTGGCCCATTTGTTTTGTTCCGATTCAGGGGCTAAATCGATACAGTTGTTTCGTTTTTCGTTTGTGGCGTTTGTGTTCACAAGGCAAGCGTCTGTAGCGGTTCAAAGCTGTTAACAAATGCCATGTGCGAACCAACTGTTCTCTCATTGGTCAGAAATGAAAGCGGAAGGAGTTTCCTCTTCCGTACCCCGGGAAAAACAACAATGGTAATAACCCCTTTCACATAAAGGGCGCAAAGCGCAGACCGCGGCAGGCTTTCCCATTTATTGTATATGTGCTGCCGTGGCGCAAGAGCAGACCGCTCTGCCACTGAGCTCAGCAGTGCCTGCCTGCCCGAATTGAATATTTTTTAATTTCACCGGGCCGCGCTGTGACGACATCTTGGCTCGTCTAATAAGACAGGAGGGAGAAGAGAAAAAGTTGTGTCCAATAGGAGAGAAGGTGGTGAAGGCTCTGCGCCGACTCGTCTCTTTGCGCCGCGGTCGCACATACACATGAATGGAGTTGTGTCGGTTGCTGTGTCGATTATGTTCTCACTCCAAACGCACCGCCAGGTCTTGAATGGAATCGGGCCGAGACCAGCTCTCCTAGGCGATCTTGGCTCGCTTGTTTTGTGCCGCATCCGAGCGGGATTGCTGTGTTCACATATACCAAACGAATCGATCTTTAGGGGGAAACGCTCCCTGTTTCGGAACAACTGCTCCAAACGGGACAGGTGTGAAAGCACCCTAATTCTTGGTATGAAAGGAACTGAGTCAGGAACGAGGTCCAGGCTACGACCCGCGTTAGCTGCAGATCTTTACAGTCGTCCACCGGGTCCCACTGAGGTTCTGTCAGAACCATCAGGTTTTACTAACGGCTCTCTCTCTCTCTCAACCTATTATAGATGAGTTACAATGAACCGGACTGGACTAGACCAGTTTTTCTGTGTACAGGGGGATGCAGCAAACTTTAGATTTACAATTTAAACAAGACTTTGGCTGCGTTCATTATTTTTCTCTTATTTTCCAACCGACTATCCACAAATGGAAACATCAATTGCTCTCTGTTTATTTTTATTCATCTCAACTTTTAAAGTAAAGCCACCGAATCGCAAGGACTGCGTGCAGTTCCGGGGTGTGACCACATGGGGGCAGCAGCGCCTCAGGACTCCAGTCGGAGCAGCAACGGGACGGAGATAAGAATTCAATTAAATGGAAGAAGATAAGGGAAATAAATACAGAATATCTGTAGTTTATTCATTTTGTTTTTATTCAACGACAAAAAGAAAAAAAACGGTTATAAATTCATAAAAAAGTATAGAAAAAAGTATTTGTTATTAAAAAGTTTCATGTCGTTTTTAATTATGAAAAAAAGAAAATTATAATTACACCCATACAAATATTTAAAAATTAAGAGATGTAATTATTATTTTTTTTATTTAATATTTAATACATATATCTACAACTGAATAAAATAAAAAAGATCTAAAGAAATGCAATAAATTAAAAAACATGTATTTATAATGTTTTGAATGTAAATTAATGTTTTCATTTAAAAAACTCCATAAGGGGTTGTTTTTGTTGCTTTTGTGGTGTTGTAAGTTTTGTTTTTGAAAATCGAAAGAGAATATTCGACAAAGAAATTTAAAAAATGAAAAAACGACATAAAAATGTGGAAAAAAGCAGCAAATGTTCAGATTAAAGTTGACGTTTTACTTCTTATAATACAAATCCCAGAACGGAAGTTCATCTTCTAACAGTGTTTTAAAATTAAAAACAGGAAAGGAGAGAAAACGGAGGATGAGAATGATCAACATGTTTGTTTTGTTTATTCAAGAGTCAAAAACAACAACAACAATAATAATAATAATAATAATAATAATAATAATAATAATAATAATTATTATTATTATTATTATTATTATTATTATTATTATTATTATTATTATTATTATTATTATTATTATATTAACATAAGAAAAACAATAATGTTACATTTAAAAAATATTAAATTTAATTAAATGAATAAATAAAACAAAAATACATTAAAAAAAAAGGAGTTGATTAAAAATAACATTTATTTATTAACAGTGGTTTTAGATTATTAACGATTTAATAAGAAGAGAATTACATATATCATTTTTGTAAATGGCCAAAGTAACAATGAGTGTTTTTAAAGACTCGTGTTTGTGTTTGTGGGAAAGTCTCCGGGACGGGTTTGCTGTGTTTCTTGTGTTTCTAGTTGAATAAAAAGAGGCGGGACTCACCGCTGCCGAGCTCGGGTCCGAACCCGGGCGGCTTCTTGGACGTGGAGCAGTTCCAGCGCTCGTGCCGGAACTGGTTGTGGCACTCGGACGCGGCCAGCCGGGCCCCATCCCGGACGCTGGGCAGCAGGAAGGGCTTCCGGCGGCACAGCTCCCGCTGGCGGGCGCTGAGCGGCGGGGCCGCGCAGGCCGGGGGCTCCGGGGCCCCGGCGGAGGTCACGCCCAGCCACCTGCGGGGGGGGACACGTCAGCGGGGTCACGGCGGGAGAACGAGGGGCCCCTGAACATCTGTATATGGGGCCCCTCAGCCATAAAATCTCATAGTCAGATGATTAGGGGCCCCATGTACAGATATAGGGACCCCTGAACATCTGTATGTGGGGCCCTGCAGCCAGAAACTCTGTATACAGATGTTCAGGGGCCCCTATATCTGTACATGGGGCCCCTGAACATGGGGCCCTACAGCCATAAAACCTTGTATTCAGATGATTAGGGGTCCCATGTACGGATGTAAGGACCCCTGAACATCTGTATATGGGGCCCTGCAGCCAGAAACCCTGTATGCAGATGTTCAGGGGCCCCTATATCTGTACATGGGGCCCCTGAACATCTGTATATGGGGCCCCACAGCCATAAAACCTCATATTCAGATGTTCAAGGGCCCCATGTGCAGATGTAGGGGCCCCTGAACATCTATATATGGGGCCCCACAGCCATAAAACCTTGTATTCAGATGTTCAAGGGCCCCATGTACAGATGTAGGGGCCCCTGAACATCTGTATAATGGGCCCCTGCAGCCATAAAACCTCGTATTCAGATGTTCAAGGGCCCCATGTACAGATGTAGGGGCCCCTGAACATCTGTATATGGGGCCCCACAGCCATAAAACCTCGTATTCAGATGTTCAAGGGCCCCATGTACAGATGTAGGGGCCCCTGAACATCTGTATATGGGGCCCCACAGCCATAAAACCTTGTATTCAGATGTTCAGGGGCCCCATGTACGGATGTAGGGGCCCCTAAACATCTGTATAATTGGCCCTACAGCCATAAAACCTCGTATTCAGATGTTCAAGGGCCCCATGTAAAGATGTAGGGGCCCCTGAACATCTGTAGATGGGGCCCCACAGCCAGAAACCCTCGTAATCAGATGTTCAGGGGCCCCATGTACAGATGTAGGGGCCCCTGAACATCTGTATATGGGGCCCTGCAGCCAGAAGCCTGGTATTCAGATTATTAGGGGCCCTATTTACGGATATACGGACCCCTGGACATCTGTATATGGGGCCCTGCAGGCAGAAACCCTGTATACAGATGTTCAGGGGCTCCATGTGCAGATGTAGGGGCCCCTGAGCATCTGTATGTGGGGCCCTGCAGCCATAAAACCTCATATTCAGATGTTCAGGGGCCCCATGTACAGATGTAGGGGCCCCTGAACATCTGTATATGGGGCCCCACAGCTATAAAACCTCGTATTCAGATGTTCAGGGGCCCCATGGACAGATGTAGGGGCCCCTGAACATCTGTATATGGGGCCCCACAGCCAAAAAACCTCGTATTCAGTTGTTCAGGGGCCCCATGTACAGATGTAGGGCCCCATATATAGATGTAGGGGCCCCTGAACAACTGTGTATGGGGCCCCACAGCCATAAAACCTCGTATTCAGATGTTCAAGGGCCCCATGTATAGATGTAGGGGCCCCTGAACATCTGTATGTGGGGCCCTGCAGCCATAAAACCTCGTATTCAGATGTTCAAGGGCCCCATGTAAAGATGTAGGGGCCCCTGGACATTTGTATGTGGGGCCCTGCAGCCAGAAACCCTGTATTCAGATGTTCAGGGGCCCCTATATCTGTACATGGGGCCCCTGAACATCTGTATATGGGGCATGGACCGATAAAACCTCGTATTCAGATGTTCAGGGGCCCCGTGTGCGGATGAAGGGGCCCCTGAACATCTGTAATGGGGCCCTGCAGACATAAAACCCTGTATACAGATGTTCAGGGGCCCAATATCTGTACATGGGGCCCCTGAACATCTGTAATGGGGCCCTGCAGCCATAAAACCTCATATTCAGATGTTCAAGGGCCACATGTAAAGATGTAGGGGCCCCTGAACATCTGTAATGGGGCCCTGCAGCCATAAAACCCTGTATACAGTTGTTCAGGGGCCCCTATATGTGTACATGGGGCCCCTGAACATCTGTATGTAGGGCCCTGCAGCCAGAAACTCTGTATACAGATGATTAGGGGCCCCATGTGCAGATGTAGGAGCCTGTAAACATCTGCATATGGGGCTCCTGAAGATCTGCATATGGGGCCCTGCAGCCAGAAGCCCCGTATGCGCATGCGCGAGGCCCCTGTCCAGATGTTCAGGGGCCCCGCGGCCCTCCCGCTCAGAGGTCATGAACCAGAACAAACGTCTCTTTCTGTCTCGGTGATTAAACGTGTTTTTGTGTGAAACTTCCACATTTATTGAATCAGACCTGAAAAGTGTCTCTGTGTGTCGCGGATTCCAGGAACCCGCAGCTGGCGGTTCCGACGCGGCTTATTCCACTTAATTGGATTCTTTCTAATTAAATTGCGTGAAGGCAGCGCGCGCGGGTCACGCGAACAGAAACACGCAGCGGCTCATAACCGGCTCCTGACGGCGGAACATCTGCAGCAGCAGGGTGGGGTTAGCGCGGGGTGAAGCTGGACTCAGGTTGGCGTGAACTCTGCCCCGGGAGACACGCAGGACGCCCGGTCACGTGGTCTGGAACAACAACGCAGTCACTTTTACGCGCGGCCCTGAACGCATCACTTTCAACCCCAGATGTGGAAACAAGATCCGTCCGATGGTTTGATTCCTGGAAAACTATCGAGTTGAAGCAAAACATCTGTCTTCAAATCCTCTAAAAACTCGTCACCCGTCTGTGACCCGGGATGTCGCTCAGGCATTTAGAGCGTATATACAAAATATATATATATATACATATATAAATAAATATATAAATATAAAAATCAATTATATCAGGGGTCTTCAAACTTTTTTTTCTCCCCTTGGATGAGAGAAAAACAGAGCAGGGACCCCCGCTTGTATTTCTTATTTTTTCCCTTTTTTATTTTAACGTGTCAAGTTTTAAGCCTTGCTTATAATAACTTTTGAATGTATTTTATTCTGCTTATATCACCTTATTAACCAATTCCTGACTGGGTTATTAGCTACATGTGTTTATGCTTATGAAACTTGGAAGGAGTAACGTTAGGCCGAGCTGTAACTTACAATCTCCAGCTTTAGGCTTCTTTATTGTCACAAATTTATCCATCAGGTCGAACTAGCGTTAAATATGAAATAGCCAAGTCAATTTCGCAACAAATTTTGTTTTCTTAAACAGCTAGCTAGCTCGTTTTTCCGCTCTAAAGTTGACATTAGTCACATGACTCATGTCATGGGAATCATTTATGTAGAGTAGTAGACTAAATAGTTATTGTCAAAAGTAGATTATTATCGCCTGTTGATGGAGTTTTCTCAATCATATATATATATATATATATATATATATATATATATATATATATATATATATATATATATATATATATATATATATATACCGTATTTTCTGGACTATAAGCCGCACCTGTATATAAGCCGCATCAGCTCTATTTTTAAAAAAACAATAAAAAAAAGATATATAAGCCGCATCCGCTCTATTTAGAAAAAAAGATATGCAAGCCGCAGATATTTATGTTGTTAGATTAGATATTTACTACATGTACAGAAGGATTTTGAGCTGTAAATGATGTACATGTTTGTACCTAAATAGATCTTTCCTAACAGTGTCTTTTAACACGGCAGCAACTTTTCTGATTAAAACGGGACAGAACCAAGAGAAAATAACCAGTATTTATTTATCTATTTATCTGTTTGAAATCTGCTTCTACTTCTATCTGCTAAAGAAGAAGTAGCGTATTGTTCTTTGCATTTATTTTGTCTTAGTTTTTGTTCTAATTCCGGTTAGCACTCCCCCTAGCGGTGGAAGAAAAATCCACAGAATAGCCGCACCTTTGTATAAGCCGCATGGTTCAAAACCTATGAAAAAGGTAGCGGCTTATAGTCCAGAAAATACGGTATATATATATATATATATATATATATATATATATATATATATATATATATATATATAAATGATAATATATAGGCTGTATATATATATATTAGGGATGGGTGATATTTTACCGTTCACGGTAAACCGTCAAAAAAATTCCCCACGGTAAGAATTTGTCATCTCGCGGTAAAAACGATAAATTCCCGTTGATGACGTTTTTGTCTAAAGTTGATTTATGTTTCTGTGTTAAATCCACGCACAACGTACCTGAAGGAAGGAAGGAAGGAAGGAAGGAAGGAAGGAAGAAAGAAAGAAAGAAAGAAAGAAAGAAAGAAAGAAAGAAAGAAAGAAAGAAAGAAAGAAAGAAAGAAAGAAAGAAAGAAAGAAAGAAAGAAAGAAAGAAAGAAAGAAAGAAAAATTCCAGTTGATACGTTTTTGTAACAAATGTAACAAACATGGCGGATCTGAGAGCGAGATAGATTTATAGTTGAAAAGGAGTTGAATTTGTATTTTTTTTATCGTCATTTTTATCGTTATCGGGATAAATGCCAGAAATTATTGTGATACATTTTTTAGTCCATACCGCCCATCCCTAATATATATATATATACAGACTTAACATTATTTTTATTTTTTTTTAACACAAATTATTTTGGTTAAAATTGCCTTTATTTCTTTTTAAGTTGCAGTACATCCACGGCCCCCCTAGGGGTCGCGGACCCCCGGTTGAAGACCCCTGAATTATGTAAAAATAATAAAAATAATAATAATAATAATTATTATTATTATCATTATTATTATTCTGTAAACAGATGTTTATTTGGGGCTGAAGTTCGTCAGAATGATCGATTCTGACGGGAATCCGTCCAACCTGAAACCAACTTCTGTCCAGACATAAATTAACTTTAATCAAAAGGGTCAGCAGCGGGCTGCACGCACGCGCACTGACGTCACTTGTTTCGCAACAGGCTGCACCTGATCGTGCACGCGCATTCGGCGGCTCCGGGTTCCAACTAAAACTCAAACTTGGGAATTTTACTTTTTAAATTAAAAATTAAAATCCGAAGTGGAAAACTTTTTGCACACCGGATTTGCAGAAAGGTGCCTCGGAGTTGGAAAGCTGCAGCCAAATTTAAAAAGGAAACTCCCGCACAGCTTCTTCTCACCGTACACTTGTTTATTAGGTCTTGGACCTTTTTCAAGGCATCAAAAGTTCTTTTTAAATTAAAAATTAAAAGAGAACTCACATCCAGCTGGCGCTGCAGCGCATCGGGCACGCGCACGCCAGCAGCAGCAGGGTCAGCGTGCACACGCCCCGGGTCTCCATCACCTCCTCATCAGGTCAGGGTCCGATCACAGGGCCGGTTCCGTCATGCTGAGACCCGGTCCTGGTCCTGGTCCTGGTCCTGGATCCTGAACTGGTCCTGGTCCTGGATCCTGACCTGGTCCTGGATCTGGATCTAGATCTGGATCTAGATCTGTATCTGGTCCTGGATCTGGATCTGGTTTCAGGTCCTGGTCCCGGTCCCGGAGCGTCGGTCCCGGTCCAGAGGTTCTGAGGATCTGAGCTTTTCTCTCCGCGGGAGGAGACGCGGCCCCCGGAGCCCAGGCCCGCCCTGATTGGCCGGGGCCCGGGTGACGTCACAGGGGGCCTGTAATTGGCCGGTCGGGACATGAGAGACACATGAGACACTTCTGATCTGAGAGTCAACAAGCGGCGGGAGGAAAAGCAGCTTTGAAGCTCCAGAGGAGACTTTCATCAGCACCGGCAGGTCCAGACGGGTCCAGGGGTCCAGACTCCAGACGGGTCCCAACCAGGGGCCGTATCACCAATATGTTCTTAAGAACAATCTTAAGAAATGCCTTAAGATCTACAATTAAGAAGTTCATAAGAAAGTTCTTAAGTGCAATTCCTCAATATTTTCTTAAGAACCGTCTTAAGAACTATCATTTCTTACGAATTTCTTATTTTTATTCTTATTTTTCCTACTTAAAAACTTCTTAAAATATGTAATTGCATTGCACGCGCCAACAAACAACATTTATAGGTAGTTTGGTCTTAACCGTCAGTCACTCACTAAACATGGAGAAGGAGAAAAAGAGATGCAGGAACTTTTCAAGGTTATGGTGGATGAGATTAATGTGTTGAAAAAAATACTATTGGGGAAAATTAATAATAATTAACTACCACGCTAACTAACATGCTAACAAACAGTTAACAGGCTCTTTGTGTAATTAATTACAAAGTATATCCTCAAACTATGACCTACTAGTCTAAACTTCTCTAAAATGTGTTGAAAAAGGTGATTTTAGAGTCTTACCTTTTCACAGAAGAAATTTTAAGGCAGGTCAAGGTTGTCTTAAAGTTAAGAAAAAAGTCAAGAACAAATTTGAGAACTCTTATTTCAAGAATACCTTTTTTTCCAAGTTTTTTCTTAAGAAGAAAGTTGAGAAAATACTTTTGGAGAAAATGACTTTTTCTCTTTTTTCTTCTTAAGACTGAACTTAAGAAAAAAATGAAACTTAAGGAGATTTTTTTTCTTAAGAATGTTTTGTGAATCCGGCCCCCGGTCTGAACCAGGTTCCAACCGTGACTCACATGAAACATGTTTTGTTTACATCTAGTTTTACTTTCATTGGATCAGTAAATATTTTCACCCTAAAATCAAGTTTCATTAATTTAAAGGGGACCTATTATGAAAAACACGTTTTTTCTTGCTTTAACATGTATAAAGTGGTTTCCCCTCAGCCTGCCAACTCAGAGAAGGAGGAAAGCAAACAAATTCTGCAGTGTCTGTACAGCCGCCCGGATGAGCCGTCTAGTGTGATGTGACTTCTACGAGCCGATCAGATTCTGCTCCCGTCGTTACGGAACGACAGGAGCGATGCGTGAAATCACGTACGCAACTAACTCCGCCGGCCGGAGCTTCCGCCATTTTTCCGTAGCGGTGTATCACGTCATCACGTCAGGCAGCCAATCAGCACAGAGCCTCATTATCATAGCCCCGCCCACTCAGAATCCCTCATAGATAATGAGGTTAGAGAATGGGAAGATAAAGACATGGCTCAGAGGCTGAATTTGTAATTTATTTAGCAAAAACAATCAAAAGCTTGTTTTTAAAACATTCAAGGCCTGTTTAAAATAGGTATTAGATGCCATAACAGGTCCCCTTTAAGAAATGAAGAATCTAACATCAAGGAAATAAGAAAGACCGGACCTCCTTTACAGACCACTAGGGTTATTTATCGTGTAGAGATATGGGGTAACACCTATAAAACAAATACAAATCCTATTTTTTTATTACAGAAAATATCTTTAGGGATAATTAATAGATCTGACTATTATAAACCAACAAATAATCTCTTTCCAATTCCATGACATAGTAGAGCAGAAAACTGTTTTATTTGCCTTTAAAGCCCAGCAGAAACTGCTTCCAAACTGCATTCAGGATTTGTTCCAAATAAAAGAAACCTGCTATGACCTGAGGGGGAAACTCATGTTTGAGATGACGACAGCAAGAACAAATATTAAAAATAGATGTACATCAATTAAGGCAAGAGATATGGAATAGTTGTGACAACGACCTAAAAATGTGCAGTTCCATCTACAAGTTTAAGGAAATGTTTAAAGAAAATACTGTAAATAAATATAAAACACTATAATTATTAAGTATATTATCAAAAACATTCAAGAATGTGAAACGTCAATTTTATATTTTGTCTTATTTTTTTGTCTTCTTTATGAATTGTTTGTTTCCACGGATTAATGCTAATGTCTCATATTTAAGTTGATCACAAGATAAAAAGGGTAGAAGCTACGGCTTCAGCTACACGTTTTCGGCAAAATAAATGTTTATTTTACTTTTTCATTTTTTGTTTTGTAAAAATGGCTTAATTTGTACAAGGGTTAAGACCAAAATAAAGACTATTCATTCATTCATTCATTCATTCATTCATTCATTCATTCATTCATTCATTCATTCATTCATTCATTCATTCATTCATTCATTCATTCATCCAGACAGCTGCAGGTCCTCTACAGACCACTAGGGTCCAGATCCAGACCTGCAGTTCTTATACTGAACACTAGACTTCCGCTAACCCGGACTGGTAGACCTGTCCGACTGCAACCGGTCCGGTTCCGGTTCCGGGTTCCGCCGCTCGTCCTCGATTCAGGAGCCTCTTCAAAATAAAAGCATCCCGACACTCGCGTCTTCGTGAGGAAAAGGAGGCTTCAGAAGAACACTTGGCTGAAACCCAAAACACACCCGAAAAAAACCCGAAACACACCTGAAAAAACCCCGAAACACACCCGAAAATAAACCCGAAACACACCCGAAAATAAACCCGCCCATCATCTCCTAAACCCGCCCATAATCTATTAAACCCGCCCATAATCTCCTAAACCCGCCTATAATCTATTAAACCTGCCCATCATCTATTAAACCCGCCCATCATCTATTAAACCCGCCCATCATCTATGAAACCCGCCTATAATCTATTAAACCTGCCCATCATCTATTAAACCCGCCCATCATCTATTAAACCCGCCCATAATCTATTAAACCCGCCCATCATCTATGAAACCCGCCTATAATCTATTAAACCTGCCCATCATCTATTAAACCCGCCCATCATCTATTAAACCCGCCCATCATCTATGAAACCCGCCTATAATCTATTAAACCTGCCCATCATCTATTAAACCCGCCCATCATCTATTAAACCCGCCCATAATCTATTAAACCCGCCCATCATCTATGAAACCCGCCTATAATCTATTAAACCTGCCCATCATCTATTAAACCCGCCCATCATCTCCTAAACCCGCCCATAATCTATTAAACCCGCCCATAATCTATTAAACCCGCCCATTATCTATTAAACCCGCCCATGATCTATTAAACCCGCCCATCATCTATTAAACCCGCCCATCATCTATTAAACCCGCCCATCATCTCCTAAACCCGCCCATAATCTATTAAACCCGCCCATCATCTATTAAACCCGCCCATCATCTATTAAACCCGCCCATGATCTATTAAACCCGCCCATCATCTATTAAACCCGCCCATCATCTATTAAACCCGCCCATCATCTCCTAAACCCGCCCATCATCTATTAAACCCGCCCATAATCTATTAAACCCGCCCATCATCTATTAAACCCGCCCATCATCTATTAAACCCGCCCATCATCTCCTAAACCCGCCCATAATCTATTAAACCTGCCCATCATCTCCTAAACCCGCCCATCATCTCCTAAACCCGCCCATCATCTATTAAACCCGCCCATCATCTATTAAACCCGCCCATAATCTATTAAACCCGCCCATCATCTATTAAACCCGCCCATCATCTATTAAACCCGCCCATAATCTATTAAACCCGCCCATCATCTATTAAACCCGCCCATAATCTATTAAACCCGCCCATCATCTATTAAACCCGCCCATAATCTATTAAACCCGCCCATAATCTATTAAACCCGCCCATCATCTATTAAACCTGCCCATCATCTATTAAACCCGCCCATAATCTATTAAACCCGCCCATCATCTATTAAACCCGCCCATAATCTATTAAACCCGCCCATCATCTCCTAAACCCCCCCATAATCTATTAAACCCGCCCATCATCTATTAAACCCGCCCATAATCTATTAAACCCGCCCATAATCTATTAAACCCGCCCATCATCAATTAAACCCGCCCATCATCTATTAAACCCGCCCATCATCTATTAAACCCGCCCATCATCTATTAAACCCGCCCATAATCTATTAAACCCGCCCATAATCTATTAAACCCGCCCATCATCTATTAAACCCGCCCATAATCTATTAAACCTGCCCATCATCTATTAAACCCGTCCATCATCTATTAAACCCGCCCATCATCTATTAAACCCGCCCATCATCTATTAAACCCGCCCATAATCTATTAAACCCGCCCATAATCTATTAAACCCGCCCATCATCTATTAAACCCGTCCATCATCTATTAAACCCGCCCATAATCTATTAAACCCGCCCATCATCTATTAAACCCGCCCATCATCTATTAAACCTGCCCATAATCTATTAAACCCGCCCATCATCTATTAAACCCGCCCATCATCTATTAAACCCGCCCATAATCTATTAAACCTGCCCATCATCTATTAAACCCGCCCATAATCTATTAAACCCGCCCATCATCTATTAAACCCCCATCATCTATTAAACCCGCCCATCATCTATTAAACCCGCCCATCATCTATTAAACCCGCCCATCATCTCCTAAACCTGCCCATAATCTATTAAACCCGCCCATCATCTCCTAAACCCGCCCATCATCTATTAAACCCGCCCATAATCTATTAAACCCGCCCATCATCTATTAAACCTGCCCATCATCTATTAAACCCGCCCATCATCTATTAAACCCGCCCATAATCTATTAAACCCGCCCATAAACTATTAAACCCGCCCATCATCTATTAAACCCGCCCATCATCTATTAAACCCGCCCATCATCTATTAAACCCGCCCATAAACTATTAAACCCGCCCATCATCTCCTAAACCCGCCCATCATCTCCTAAACCCGCCCATAATCTATTAAACCCGCCCATCATCTCCTAAACCCGCCCATCATCTATTAAACCCGCCCATAAACTATTAAACCCGCCCATCATCTATTAAACCCGCCCATCATCTATTAAACCCGCCCATAAACTATTAAACCCGCCCATCATCTATTAAACCCGCCCATCATCTATTAAACCTGCCCATCATCTATTAAACCCGCCCATCATCTATTAAACCCGCCCATCATCTATTAAACCCGCCCATTATCTATTAAACCCGCCCATAATCTATTAAACCCGCCCATAAACTATTAAACCCGCCCATCATCTATTAAACCCGCCCATCATCTATTAAACCCGCCTATAATCTATTAAACCCGCCCATCATCTCCTAAACCCGCCCATAATCTATTAAACCCGCCCATCATCTATTAAACCCGCCCATCATCTATTAAACCCGCCCATCATCTATTAAACCCGCCCATTATCTATTAAACCCGCCCATCATCTATTAAACCCGCCCATAATCTATTAAACCCGCCCATCATCTATTAAACCCGCCCATCATCTCCTAAACCCGCCAATAATCTATTAAACCTGCCCATAATCTATTAAACCCGCCCATAATCTATTAAACCCGCCCATCATCTATTAAACCCGCCCATAATCTATTAAACCCGCCCATCATCTATTAAACCCGCCCATCATCTCCTAAACCCGCCCATAATCTATTAAACCCGCCCATCATCTATTAAACCTGCCCATCATCTATTAAACCCGCCCATAATCTATTAAACCCGCCCATCATCTATTAAACCCGCCCATCATTTCCTAAACCCGCCCATCATCTATTAAACCCGCCCATAATCTATTAAACCCGCCCATCATCTCCTAAACCCGCCCATAATCTATTAAACCCGCCCATCATCTATTAAACTCGCCCATAATCTATTAAACCCGCCCATCATCTATTAAACCCGCCCATCATCTCCTAAACCCGCCCATAATCTATTAAACCCGCCCATCATCTATTAAACCCGCCCATCATCTCCTAAACCCGCCCATAATCTATTAAACCCGCCCATCATCTATTAAACCCGCCCATCATCTATTAAACCCGCCCATAATCTATTAAACCCGCCCATCATCTCCTAAACCCGCCCATAATCTATTAAACCCGCCCATCATCTCCTAAACCCGCCCATAATCTATTAAACCCGCCCATCATCTATTAAACCCGCCCATAATCTATTAAACCCGCCCATCATCTATTAAACCCGCCCATAATCTATTAAACCCGCCCATCATCTCCTAAACCCGCCCATAATCTATTAAACCCGCCCATCATCTCCTAAACCCGCCCATAATCTATTAAACCCACCCATAATCTATTAAACCCGCCCATAATCTATTAAACCCGCCCATCACCTATTAAACCCGCCCATAATCTATTAAACCCGCCCATCACCTATTAAACCCGCCCATCATCTCCTAAACCCGCCCATCATCTATTAAACCCGCCCATCATCTATTAAACCCGCCCATCATCTATTAAACCCGCCCATCATCTCCTAAACCCGCCCATAATCTATTAAACCCGCCCATCATCTATTAAACTCGCCCATAATCTATTAAACCCGCCCATCATCTATTAAACCCGCCCATCATCTCCTAAACCCGCCCATAATCTATTAAACCCGCCCATCATCTATTAAACCCGCCCATCATCTCCTAAACCCGCCCATAATCTATTAAACCCGCCCATCATCTATTAAACCCGCCCATCATCTATTAAACCCGCCCATAATCTATTAAACCCGCCCATCATCTCCTAAACCCGCCCATAATCTATTAAACCCGCCCATCATCTCCTAAACCCGCCCATAATCTATTAAACCCACCCATAATCTATTAAACCCGCCCATAATCTATTAAACCCGCCCATCACCTATTAAACCCGCCCATAATCTATTAAACCCGCCCATCACCTATTAAACCCGCCCATAATCTATTAAACCCACCCATCATCTATTAAACCCGCCCATCATCTATTAAACCCGCCCATAATCTATTAAACCCGCCCATCATCTATTAAACCCGCCCATAATCTATTAAACCCGCCCATCATCTCCTAAACCCGCCCATAATCTATTAAACCCGCCCATCATCTATTAAACCCGCCCATCATCTATTAAACCCGCCCATCATCTATTAAACCCGCCCATAATCTATTAAACCCGCCCATCATCTCCTAAACACGCCCATAATCTATTAAACCTGCCCATAATCTATTAAACCCGTCGATAATCTATTAAACCCGCCCATAATCTATTAAAACCGCCTATAATCTATTAAACCCGCCCATAATCTATTAAACCCGCCCATAATCTATTAAACCCGCCCATCATCTATTAAACCCGCCCATCATCTATTAAACCCGCCCATCATCTCCTAAACCCGCCCATAATCTATTAAACCCGCCCATCATCTATTAAACCCGCCCATCATCTCCTAAACCCGCCCATAATATATTAAACCCGCCCATAATCTATTAAACCTGCCCATCATCTATTAAACCCGCCCATCATCTATTAAACCCGCCCATCATCTATTAAACCCGCCCATCATCTATTAAACCCACCCATAATCTATTAAACCTGCCCATCATCTATTAAACCCACCCATAATCTATTAAACCCGCCCATCATCTCCTAAACCCGCCCATAATCTATTAAACCCGCCCATCATCTATTAAACTCGCCCATAATCTATTAAACCCGCCCATCATCTATTAAACCCGCCCATAATCTATTAAACCCGCCCATCATCTCCTAAACCCGCCCATCATCTATTAAACCCGCCCATAATCTATTAAACCCGCCCATAATCTATTAAACCCGCCCATAATCTATTAAACCCGCCCATCATCTCCTAAACCCGCCCATCATCTAGTAAACCCGCCCATAATCTCCTAAACCCGCCCATCATCTATTAAACCCGCCCATAATCTATTAAACCCGCCCATCATCTATTAAACCCGCCCATCATCTATTAAACCCGCCCATCATCTATTAAACCCGCCCATAATCTATTAAACCCGCCCATCATCTCCTAAACCCGCCCATAATCTATTAAACCCGCCCATCATCTCCTAAACCCGCCCATCATCTATTAAACCCGCCCATAATCTATTAAACCCGCCCATCACCTATTAAACCCGCCCATAATCTATTAAACCCGCCCATCACCTATTAAACCCGCCCATAATCTATTAAACCCACCCATCATCTATTAAACCCGCCCATCATCTATTAAACCCGCCCATAATCTATTAAACCCGCCCATCATCTATTAAACCCGCCCATAATCTATTAAACCCGCCCATCATCTCCTAAACCCGCCCATAATCTATTAAACCCGCCCATCATCTATTAAACCCGCCCATCATCTATTAAACCCGCCCATCATCTATTAAACCCGCCCATAATCTATTAAACCCGCCCATCATCTCCTAAACCCGCCCATAATCTATTAAACCTGCCCATAATCTATTAAACCCGTCGATAATCTATTAAACCCGCCCATAATCTATTAAAACCGCCTATAATCTATTAAACCCGCCCATAATCTATTAAACCCGCCCATAATCTATTAAACCCGCCCATCATCTATTAAACCCGCCCATCATCTATTAAACCCGCCCATCATCTCCTAAACCCGCCCATAATCTATTAAACCCGCCCATCATCTATTAAACCCGCCCATCATCTCCTAAACCCGCCCATAATATATTAAACCCGCCCATAATCTATTAAACCTGCCCATCATCTATTAAACCCGCCCATCATCTATTAAACCCGCCCATCATCTATTAAACCCGCCCATCATCTATTAAACCCACCCATAATCTATTAAACCTGCCCATCATCTATTAAACCCACCCATAATCTATTAAACCCACCCATAATCTATTAAACCCGCCCATCATCTATTAAACCCGCCCATCATCTATTAAACCCGCCCATCATCTATTAAACCCGCCCATAATCTATTAAACCCGCCCATCATCTATTAAACCCGCCCATAATCTATTAAACCCGCCCATCATCTATTAAACCCGCCCATCATTTCCTAAACCCGCCCATCATCTATTAAACCCGCCCATAATCTATTAAACCCGCCCATCATCTCCTAAACCCGCCCATAATCTATTAAACCCGCCCATCATCTATTAAACTCGCCCATAATCTATTAAACCCGCCCATCATCTATTAAACCCGCCCATAATCTATTAAACCCGCCCATCATCTCCTAAACCCGCCCATCATCTATTAAACCCGCCCATCATCTCCTAAACCCGCCCATCATCTATTAAACCCGCCCATAATCTATTAAACCCGCCCATCATCTCCTAAACCCGCCCATCATCTCCTAAACCCGCCCATCATCTATTAAACCCGCCCATCATCTATTAAACCCGCCCATAATCTCCTAAACCCGCCCATCATCTATTAAACCCGCCCATAATCTATTAAACCCGCCCATAATCTCCCAAACCCGCCCATCATCTATTAAACCCGCCCATAATCTATTAAACCCGCCCATCATCTCCTAAACCCGCCCATAATCTATTAAACCCGCCCATCATCTATTAAACCCGCCCATCATCTCCTAAACCCGCCCATCATCTATTAAACCCGCCCATAATCTATTAAACCCGCCCATAATCTATTAAACCCGCCCATAATCTATTAAACCCGCCCATCATCTCCTAAACCCGCCCATCATCTAGTAAACCCGCCCATAATCTCCTAAACCCGCCCATCATCTATTAAACCCGCCCATAATCTATTAAACCCGCCCATCATCTATTAAACCCGCCCATAATCTATTAAACCCGCCCATCATCTCCTAAACCCGCCCATCATCTATTAAACCCGCCCATCATCTCCTAAACCCGCCCATCATCTATTAAACCCGCCCATAATCTATTAAACCCGCCCATCATCTATTAAACCCGCCCATCATCTATTAAACCCGCCCATCATCTATTAAACCCGCCCATAATCTATTAAACCCGCCCATAATCTATTAAACCCGCCCATCATCTATTAAACCCGCCCATCATCTATTAAACCCGCCCATCATCTATTAAACCTGCCCCTAATCTATTAAACCCGCCCATAATCTATTAAACCCGCCCATCATCTATTAAACCCGTCCATCATCTATTAAACCCGCCCATCATCTATTAAACCTGCCCATCATCTATTAAACCCGCCCATAATCTATTAAACCTGCCCCTAATCTATTAAACCCGCCCATAATCTATTAAACCCGCCCATCATCTCCTAAACCCGCCCATCATCTATTAAACCCGCCCATCATCTCCTAAACCCGCCCATCATCTATTAAACCCGCCCATAATCTATTAAACCCGCCCATCATCTATTAAACCCGCCCATCATCTATTAAACCCGCCCATCATCTATTAAACCCGCCCATAATCTATTAAACCCGCCCATCATCTATTAAACCCGCCCATCATCTATTAAACCCGCCCATCATCTATTAAACCTGCCCCTAATCTATTAAACCCGTCCATCATCTATTAAACCCGCCCATCATCTATTAAACCTGCCCATCATCTATTAAACCCGCCCATAATCTATTAAACCTGCCCCTAATCTATTAAACCCGCCCATAATCTATTAAACCTGCCCATAATCTATTAAACCCGCCCATCATCTATTAAACCCGCCCATCATCTATTAAACCCGCCCATCATCTCCTAAACCCGCCCATCATCTATTAAACCCGCCCATCATCTCCTAAACCCGCCCATCATCTATTAAACCTGCCCCTAATCTATTAAACCCGTCCATCATCTATTAAACCCGCCCATCATCTATTAAACCTGCCCATCATCTATTAAACCCGCCCATAATCTATTAAACCCGCCCATCATCTATTAAACCCGCCCATAATCTATTAAACCTGCCCATAATCTATTAAACCCGCCCATCATCTATTAAACCCGCCCATAATCTATTAAACCCGCCCATCATCTCCTAAACCCGCCCATCATCTATTAACCCGCCCATCATCTCCTAAACCCGCCCATCATCTATTAAACCCGCCCATAATCTATTAAACCCGCCCATAATCTATTAAACCCGCCCATCATCTCCTAAACCCGCCCATCATCTATTAAACCCGCCCATAATCTATTAAACCCGCCTATCATCTATTAAACCCGCCCATCATCTATTAAACCCGCCCATCATCTATTAAACCTACCCATAATCTATTAAACCCGCCCATCATCTATTAAACCCGCCCTTAATCTATTAAACCCGCCCATAATCTATTAAACCTACCCATAATCTATTAAACCCGCCCATCATCTATTAAACCCGCCCTTAATCTATTAAACCCGCCCATAATCTATTAAACCCGCCCATCATCTATTAAACCCGCCCATCATCTATTAAACCCGCCCATAATCTATTAAACCCGCCCATCATCTCCTAAACCCGCCCATCATCTATTAAACCCGCCCATCATCTATTAAACCTGCCCCTAATCTATTAAACCCGTCCATCATCTATTAAACCCGCCCATCATCTATTAAACCTGCCCATCATCTATTAAACCCGCCCATAATCTATTAAACCCGCCCATCATCTATTAAACCCGCCCATAATCTATTAAACCTGCCCATAATCTATTAAACCCGCCCATCATCTATTAAACCCGCCCATCATCTATTAAACCCGCCCATAATCTATTAAACCCGCCCATCATCTCCTAAACCCGCCCATCATCTATTAAACCCGCCCATCATCTATTAAACCTACCCATAATCTATTAAACCCGCCCATCATCTATTAAACCCGCCCTTAATCTATTAAACCCGCCCATAATCTATTAAACCTGCCCATAATCTATTAAACCCGCCCATCATCTATTAAACCCGCCCATAATCTATTAAACCCGCCCATAATCTATTAAACCTGCCCATAATCTATTAAACCCGCCCATCATCTCCTAAACCCGCCCATCATCTATTAAACCCGCCCATAATCTATTAAACCCGCCCATAATCTATTAAACCTGCCTATAATCTATTAAACCCGCCCATAATCTATTAAACCCGCCCATAATCTATTAAACCCGCCTATAATCTATTAATCCCGCCCATCATCTATTAAACCCGCCCATCATCTATTAAACCCGCCCATCATCTATTAAACCCGCCCATCATCTATTAAACCCGCCCATCATCTATTAAACCCGCCCATCATCTCCTAAACCCGCCCATAATCTATTAAACCCGCCCATCATCTATTAAACCCGCCCATCATCTATTAAACCCGCCCATAATCTATTAAACCCGCCCATCATCTATTAAACCCGCCCATCATCTATTAAACCCGCCCATAATCTATTAAACCCGCCCATAATCTATTAAACCCGCCCATCATCTCCTAAACCCGCCCTTAATCTATTAAACCCGCCCATAATCTATTAAACCCGCCCATAATATATTAAACCCGCCCATCATCTATTAAACCCGCCCATAATCTATTAAACCCGCCCATAATCTATTAAACCCGCCCATCATCTCCTAAACCCGCCCATAATCTCCTAAAACCCGCCCATAATCTATTAAACCCGTCCATATTAAACCCGCCCATAATCTATTAAACCCGCCCATAATCTATTAAACCCGCCCATAATCTATTAAACCCGTCCATAATTTATTAAACCCGCCCATCATCTATTAAACCCGCCGATCATCTATTAAACCCGCCCATAATCTATTAAACCCGCCCATCATCTATTAAACCCGCCCATAATCTATTAAACCCGCCCATCATCTATTAAACCCGCCCATCATCTATTAAACCCGCCCATCATCTATTAAACCCGTCCATCATCTATTAAACCCGCCCATCATCTATTAAACCTGCCCATCATCTATTAAACCCGCCCATAATCTATTAAACCCGCCCATCATCTATTAAACCCGCCCATAATCTATTAAACCTGCCCATAATCTATTAAACCCGCCCATCATCTATTAAACCCGCCCATAATCTATTAAACCCGCCCATCATCTCCTAAACCCGCCCATCATCTATTAAACCCGCCCATCATCTCCTAAACCCGCCCATCATCTATTAAACCCGCCCATAATCTATTAAACCCGCCCATCATCTATTAAACCCGCCCATAATCTATTAAACCCGCCCATCATCTCCTAAACCCGCCCATCATCTATTAAACCCGCCCATCATCTATTAAACCTACCCATAATCTATTAAACCCGCCCATCATCTATTAAACCCGCCCTTAATCTATTAAACCCGCCCATAATCTATTAAACCTGCCCATAATCTATTAAACCCGCCCATCATCTATTAAACCCGCCCATAATCTATTAAACCCGCCCATAATCTATTAAACCTGCCCATAATCTATTAAACCCGCCCATCATCTCCTAAACCCGCCCATCATCTATTAAACCTGCCTATAATCTATTAAACCCGCCCATAATCTATTAAACCCGCCCATAATCTATTAAACCCGCCTATAATCTATTAATCCCGCCCATCATCTATTAAACCCGCCCATCATCTCCTAAACCCGCCCATAATCTATTAAACCCGCCCATCATCTATTAAACCCGCCCATCATCTATTAAACCCGCCCATCATCTCCTAAACCCGCCCATAATCTATTAAACCCGCCCATCATCTATTAAACCCGCCCATTATCTATTAAACCCGCCCATCATCTATTAAACCCGCCCATCATCTATTAAACCCGCCCATAATCTATTAAACCCGCCCATAATCTATTAAACCCGCCCATCATCTCCTAAACCCGCCCATAATCTATTAAACCCGCCCATAATCTATTAAACCCGCCCATAATCTATTAAACCCGCCCATCATCTATTAAACCCGCCCATAATCTATTAAACCCGCCCATCATCTCCTAAACCCGCCCATAATCTCCTAAAACCCGCCCATAATCTATTAAACCCGTCCATATTAAACCCGCCCATAATCTATTAAACCCGCCCATGATCTATTAAACCCGCCCATAATCTATTAAACCCGTCCATAATTTATTAAACCCGCCCATCATCTATTAAACCCGCCGATCATCTATTAAACCCGCCCATAATCTATTAAACCCGCCCATCATCTATTAAACCCGCCCATAATCTATTAAACCCGCCCATAATCTATTAAACCCGCCCATCATCTATTAAACCCGCCCATCATCTATTAAACCCGCCCATAATCTATTAAACCCGCCCATCATCTCCTAAACCCGCCCATAATCTATTAAACCCGCCCATCATCTATTAAACCCGCCCATCATCTCCTAAACCCGCCCATCATCTCCTAAACCCGCCCATAATCTATTAAACCCGCCCATCATCTCCTAAACCCGCCCATAATCTATTAAACCGGCCCATCATCTCCTAAACCCGCCCATAATCTATTAAACCCGCCCATCATCTATTAAACCCGCCCATCATCTCCTAAACCCGCCCATAATCTATTAAACCCGCCCATCATCTATTAAACCCGCCCATAATCTATTAAACCCGCCCTTAATCTATTAAACCCGCCCATCATCTATTAAACCCGCCCATAATCTATTAAACCCGCCCATAATCTATTAAACCCGCCCATCATCTATTAAACCGGCCCATCATCTCCTAAACCCGCCCATAATCTATTAATCCCGCCCATAATCTCCTAAACCCGCCCATAATCTATTAAACCCGTCCATATTAAACCTGCCCATCATCTCCTAAACCCGCCCATAATCTATTAAACCCGCCCATAATCTATTAAACCCGCCCATAATCTATTAAACCCGCCCATAATCTATTAAACCCGCCTATCATCTATTAAACCCGCCCATCATCTCCTAAACCCGCCCATAATCTATTAAACCCGCCCATCATCTATTAAACCCGCCCATAATCTATTAAACCCGCCCTTAATCTATTAAACCCGCCCATCATCTATTAAACCCGCCCATAATCTATTAAACCCGCCCATAATCTATTAAACCCGCCCATCATCTATTAAACCCGCCCATCATCTCCTAAACCCGCCCATAATCTATTAAACCCGTCTATATTAAACCCGCCCATCATCTCCTAAACCCGCCCATAATCTATTAAACCTGCCCATCATCTATTAAACCCGCCCATAATCTATTAAACCCGCCCTTAATCTATTAAACCCGCCCATCATCTATTAAACCCGCCCATAATCTATTAAACCCGCCCATAATCTATTAAACCCGCCCATCATCTATTAAACCGGCCCATCATCTATTAAACCCGCCCATAATCTATTAAACCCGCCCATCATCTCCTAAACCCGCCCATAATCTCCTAAAACCCGCCCATAATCTATTAAACCCGCCCATCATCTATTAAACCCGCCCATCATCTATTAAACCTGCCCATAATCTATTAAACCCGCCCATCATCTATTAAACCCGCCCATAATCTATTAAACCCGCCCATCATCTATTAAACCCGCCCATCATCTCCTAAACCCGCCCATAATCTCCTAAAACCCGCCCATAATCTATTAAACCCGCCCATCATCTATTAAACCCGCCCATCATCTATTAAACCCGCCCATCATCTATTAAACCCGCCCATCATCTCCTAAACCCGCCCATAATCTATTAAACCCGCCCATAATCTATTAAACCCGCCCATCATCTATTAAACCCGCCCATCATCTCCTAAACCCGCCCATAATCTCCTAAAACCCGCCCATAATCTATTAAACCCGTCCATATTAAACCCGCCCATAATCTATTAAACCCGCCCATCATCTATTAAACCCGCCCATCATCTATTAAACCCGCCCATCATCTCCTAAACCCGCCCATAATCTCCTAAAACCCGCCCATAATCTATTAAACCCGTCCATATTAAACCCGCCCATAATCTATTAAACCCGCCCATAATCTATTAAACCCGTCCATAATCTATTAAACCCGCCCATCATCTATTAAACCCGCCCATAATCTATTAAACCCGCCCATCATCTCCTAAACCCGCCCATAATCTATTAAACCCGCCCATCATCTATTAAACCCGCCCATCATCTCCTAAACCCGCCCATAATCTATTAAACCCGCCCATAATCTATTAAACCCGCCCATCATCTATTAAACCCGCCCATCATCTCCTAAACCCGCCCATAATCTCCTAAAACCCGCCCATAATCTATTAAACCCGTCCATATTAAACCCGCCCATAATCTATTAAACCCGCCCATCATCTATTAAACCCGCCCATCATCTATTAAACCCGCCCATCATCTCCTAAACCCGCCCATAATCTCCTAAAACCCGCCCATAATCTATTAAACCCGTCCATATTAAACCCGCCCATAATCTATTAAACCCGCCCATAATCTATTAAACCCGTCCATAATCTATTAAACCCGCCCATCATCTATTAAACCCGCCCATAATCTATTAAACCCGCCCATCATCTCCTAAACCCGCCCATAATCTATTAAACCCGCCCATCATCTATTAAACCCGCCCATCATCTCCTAAACCCGCCCATCATCTATTAAACCCGCCCATCATCTCCTAAACCCGCCCATAATCTATTAAACCGGCCCATCATCTCCTAAACCCGCCCATAATCTATTAAACCCGCCCATCATCTATTAAACCCGCCCATCATCTCCTAAACCCTCCCATAATCTATTAAACCCGCCCATCATCTATTAAACCCGCCCATAATCTATTAAACCCGCCCTTAATCTATTAAACCCGCCCATCATCTATTAAACCCGCCCATAATCTATTAAACCCGCCCATAATCTATTAAACCCGCCCATCATCTATTAAACCCGCCCATCATCTCCTAAACCCGCCCATAATCTATTAAACCTGCCCATCATCTATTAAACCCGCCCATAATCTATTAAACCCGCCCTTAATCTATTAAACCCGCCCATCATCTATTAAACCCGCCCATAATCTATTAAACCCGCCCATAATCTATTAAACCCGCCCATCATCTATTAAACCGGCCCATCATCTCCTAAACCCGCCCATAATCTATTAATCCCGCCCATAATCTCCTAAACCCGCCCATAATCTATTAAACCCGTCCATATTAAACCTGCCCATCATCTCCTAAACCCGCCCATAATCTATTAAACCCGCCCATAATCTATTAAACCCGCCCATAATCTATTAAACCCGCCCATAATCTATTAAACCCGCCTATCATCTATTAAACCCGCCCATCATCTCCTAAACCCGCCCATAATCTATTAAACCCGCCCATCATCTATTAAACCCGCCCATAATCTATTAAACCCGCCCTTAATCTATTAAACCCGCCCATCATCTATTAAACCCGCCCATAATCTATTAAACCCGCCCATAATCTATTAAACCCGCCCATCATCTATTAAACCCGCCCATCATCTCCTAAACCCGCCCATAATCTATTAAACCCGTCTATATTAAACCCGCCCATCATCTCCTAAACCCGCCCATAATCTATTAAACCTGCCCATCATCTATTAAACCCGCCCATAATCTATTAAACCCGCCCTTAATCTATTAAACCCGCCCATCATCTATTAAACCCGCCCATAATCTATTAAACCCGCCCATAATCTATTAAACCCGCCCATCATCTATTAAACCGGCCCATCATCTCCTAAACCCGCCCATAATCTATTAATCCCGCCCATAATCTCCTAAACCCGCCCATAATCTATTAAACCCGTCCATATTAAACCTGCCCATCATCTCCTAAACCCGCCCATAATCTATTAAACCCGCCCATAATCTATTAAACCCGCCTATCATCTATTAAACCCGCCCATAATCTATTAAACCCGCCCATCATCTATTAAACCCGCCCATAATCTATTAAACCCGCCCATAATCTATTAAACCCGCCTATAATCTATTAAACCCGCCCATAATCTATTAAACCCGCCCATCATCTATTAAACCCGCCCATAATCTATTAAACCCGCCCATAATCTATTAAACCCGCCCATAATCTATTAAACCCGCCCATAATCTATTAAACCCGCCCATCATCTATTAAACCCGCCTATAATCTATTAAACCCGCCCATCATCTATTAAACCTGCCCATAATCTATTAAACCCGCCCATAATCTATTAAACCCGCCCATCATCTATTAAACCCGCCCATAATCTATTAAACCCGCCCATCATCTATTAAACCCGCCCATCATCTATTAAACCCGCCCATAATCTATTAAACCCGCCCATAATCTATTAAACCTGCCCATCATCTATTAAACCCGTCCATCATCTATTAAACCCGCCCATCATCTATTAAACCTGCCCATCATCTATTAAACCCGCCCATAATCTATTAAACCCGCCCATAATCTATTAAACCCGCCCATCATCTCCTAAACCCGCCCATAATCTATTAAACCTGCCCATAATCTATTACACCTGCCCATAATCTATTAAACCCGCCCATCATCTATTAAACCCGCCCATAATCTATTAAACCCGCCCATCATCTCCTAAACCCGCCCATCATCTATTAAACCCGCCCATAATCTCCTAAACCCGCCCATCATCTATTAAACCCGCCCATAATCTATTAAACCCGCCCATCATCTCCTAAACCCGCCCATCATCTATTAAACCCGCCCATAATCTCCTAAACCCGCCCATCATCTATTAAACCCGCCCATAATCTATTAAACCCGCCCATCATCTCCTAAACCCGCCCATCATCTATTAAACCCGCCCATCATCTCCTAAACCCGCCCATAATCTATTAAACCCGCCCATCATCTATTAAACCCGCCCATCATCTCCTAAACCCGCCCATCATCTATTAAACCCGCCCATAATCTATTAAACCCGCCCATAATCTATTAAACCCGCCCATAATCTATTAAACCCGCCCATCATCTCCTAAACCCGCCCATCATCTATTAAACCCGCCCATAATCTCATAAACCCGCCCATCATCTATTAAACCCGCCCATAATCTATTAAACCCGCCCATCATCTCCTAAACCCGCCCATCATCTATTAAACCCGCCCATCATCTCCTAAACCCGCCCATCATCTATTAAACCCGCCCATAATCTATTAAACCCGCCCATAATCTATTAAACCCGTCCATCATCTATTAAACACGCCCATCATCAATTAAACCCGCCCATCATCTATTAAACCCGCCCATCATCTATTAAACCCGCCCATCATCTATTTAACCCGCCCATAATCTATTAAACCCGCCCATAATCTATTAAACCCGCCCATCATCTATTAAACCCGCCCATAATCTATTAAACCCGCCCATCATCTATTAAACCCGCCCATCATCTATTAAACCCGCCCATCATCTCCTAAACCCGCCCATAATCTATTAATCCCGCCCATAATCTCCTAAACCCGCCCATAATCTCCTAAACCCGCCCATAATCTATTAAACCCGTCCATATTAAACCTGCCCATCATCTCCTAAACCCGCCCATAATCTATTAAACCCGCCCATAATCTATTAAACCCGCCCATCATCTATTAAACCCGCCCATCATCTCCTAAACCCGCCCATAATCTCCTAAAACCCGCCCATAATCTATTAAACCCGTCCATATTAAACCCGCCCATAATCTATTAAACCCGCCCATAATCTATTAAACCCGTCCATAATCTATTAAACCCGCCCATCATCTATTAAACCCGCCCATAATCTATTAAACCCGCCCATAATCTATTAAACCCGCCCATAATCTATTAAACCCGCCCATCATCTATTAAACCCGCCCATAATCTCCTAAACCCGCCCATAATCTCCTAAACCCGCCCATAATCTATTAAACCCGCCCATAATCTATTAAACCCGCCCATCATCTATTAAACCCGCCCATCATCTATTAAACCCGCCCATCATCTCCTAAACCCGCCCATAATCTCCTAAAACCCGCCCATAATCTATTAAACCCGTCCATATTAAACCCGCCCATAATCTATTAAACCCGCCCATAATCTATTAAACCCGTCCATAATCTATTAAACCCGCCCATAATCTATTAAACCCGCCCATAATCTATTAAACCCGCCCATATTAAACCCGCCCATAATCTATTAAACCCGCCCATCATCTCCTAAACCCGCCCATAATCTATTAAACCCGCCCATCATCTATTAAACTCGCCCATAATCTATTAAACCCGCCCATCATCTCCTAAACCCGCCCATAATCTATTAAACCCGCCCATCATCTATTAAACCCGCCCATCATCTATTAAACCCGCCCATCATCTATTAAACCCGCCCATAATCTATTAAACCCGCCCATCATCTCCTAAACCCGCCCATAATCTATTAAACCTGCCCATAATCTATTAAACCCGTCGATAATCTATTAAACCCGCCCATAATCTATTAAAACCGCCTATAATCTATTAAACCCGCCCATAATCTATTAAACCCGCCCATAATCTATTAAACCCGCCCATCATCTATTAAACCCGCCCATCATCTATTAAACCCGCCCATCATCTCCTAAACCCGCCCATAATCTATTAAACCCGCCCATCATCTATTAAACCCGCCCATCATCTATTAAACCCGCCCATAATCTATTAAACCCGCCCATCATCTCCTAAACCCGCCCATAATATATTAAACCCGCCCATAATCTATTAAACCTGCCCATCATCTATTAAACCCGCCCATCATCTATTAAACCCGCCCATCATCTATTAAACCCGCCCATCATCTATTAAACCCACCCATAATCTATTAAACCTGCCCATCATCTATTAAACCCACCCATAATCTATTAAACCCGCCCATCATCTATTAAACCCGCCCATCATCTATTAAACCCGCCCATCATCTATTAAACCCGCCCATAATCTATTAAACCCGCCCATCATCTATTAAACCCGCCCATAATCTATTAAACCCGCCCATCATCTATTAAACCCGCCCATCATTTCCTAAACCCGCCCATCATCTATTAAACCCGCCCATAATCTATTAAACCCGCCCATCATCTCCTAAACCCGCCCATAATCTATTAAACCCGCCCATCATCTATTAAACTCGCCCATAATCTATTAAACCCGCCCATCATCTATTAAACCCGCCCATAATCTATTAAACCCGCCCATCATCTCCTAAACCCGCCCATCATCTATTAAACCCGCCCATCATCTCCTAAACCCGCCCATCATCTATTAAACCCGCCCATAATCTATTAAACCCGCCCATCATCTCCTAAACCCGCCCATCATCTCCTAAACCCGCCCATCATCTATTAAACCCGCCCATCATCTATTAAACCCGCCCATAATCTCCTAAACCCGCCCATCATCTATTAAACCCGCCCATAATCTATTAAACCCGCCCATAATCTCCCAAACCCGCCCATCATCTATTAAACCCGCCCATAATCTATTAAACCCGCCCATCATCTCCTAAACCCGCCCATAATCTATTAAACCCGCCCATCATCTATTAAACCCGCCCATCATCTCCTAAACCCGCCCATCATCTATTAAACCCGCCCATAATCTATTAAACCCGCCCATAATCTATTAAACCCGCCCATAATCTATTAAACCCGCCCATCATCTCCTAAACCCGCCCATCATCTAGTAAACCCGCCCATAATCTCCTAAACCCGCCCATCATCTATTAAACCCGCCCATAATCTATTAAACCCGCCCATCATCTATTAAACCCGCCCATAATCTATTAAACCCGCCCATCATCTCCTAAACCCGCCCATCATCTATTAAACCCGCCCATCATCTCCTAAACCCGCCCATCATCTATTAAACCCGCCCATAATCTATTAAACCCGCCCATCATCTATTAAACCCGCCCATCATCTATTAAACCCGCCCATCATCTATTAAACCCGCCCATAATCTATTAAACCCGCCCATAATCTATTAAACCCGCCCATCATCTATTAAACCCGCCCATCATCTATTAAACCCGCCCATCATCTATTAAACCTGCCCCTAATCTATTAAACCCGCCCATAATCTATTAAACCCGCCCATCATCTATTAAACCCGTCCATCATCTATTAAACCCGCCCATCATCTATTAAACCTGCCCATCATCTATTAAACCCGCCCATAATCTATTAAACCTGCCCCTAATCTATTAAACCCGCCCATAATCTATTAAACCCGCCCATCATCTCCTAAACCCGCCCATCATCTATTAAACCCGCCCATCATCTCCTAAACCCGCCCATCATCTATTAAACCCGCCCATAATCTATTAAACCCGCCCATCATCTATTAAACCCGCCCATCATCTATTAAACCCGCCCATAATCTATTAAACCCGCCCATAATCTATTAAACCCGCCCATCATCTATTAAACCCGCCCATCATCTATTAAACCCGCCCATCATCTATTAAACCTGCCCCTAATCTATTAAACCCGTCCATCATCTATTAAACCCGCCCATCATCTATTAAACCTGCCCATCATCTATTAAACCCGCCCATAATCTATTAAACCTGCCCCTAATCTATTAAACCCGCCCATAATCTATTAAACCTGCCCATAATCTATTAAACCCGCCCATCATCTATTAAACCCGCCCATCATCTATTAAACCCGCCCATCATCTCCTAAACCCGCCCATCATCTATTAAACCCGCCCATCATCTCCTAAACCCGCCCATCATCTATTAAACCTGCCCCTAATCTATTAAACCCGTCCATCATCTATTAAACCCGCCCATCATCTATTAAACCTGCCCATCATCTATTAAACCCGCCCATAATCTATTAAACCCGCCCATCATCTATTAAACCCGCCCATAATCTATTAAACCTGCCCATAATCTATTAAACCCGCCCATCATCTATTAAACCCGCCCATAATCTATTAAACCCGCCCATCATCTCCTAAACCCGCCCATCATCTATTAACCCGCCCATCATCTCCTAAACCCGCCCATCATCTATTAAACCCGCCCATAATCTATTAAACCCGCCCATAATCTATTAAACCCGCCCATCATCTCCTAAACCCGCCCATCATCTATTAAACCCGCCCATAATCTATTAAACCCGCCTATCATCTATTAAACCCGCCCATCATCTATTAAACCCGCCCATCATCTATTAAACCTACCCATAATCTATTAAACCCGCCCATCATCTATTAAACCCGCCCTTAATCTATTAAACCCGCCCATAATCTATTAAACCTACCCATAATCTATTAAACCCGCCCATCATCTATTAAACCCGCCCTTAATCTATTAAACCCGCCCATAATCTATTAAACCCGCCCATCATCTATTAAACCCGCCCATCATCTATTAAACCCGCCCATAATCTATTAAACCCGCCCATCATCTCCTAAACCCGCCCATCATCTATTAAACCCGCCCATCATCTATTAAACCTGCCCCTAATCTATTAAACCCGTCCATCATCTATTAAACCCGCCCATCATCTATTAAACCTGCCCATCATCTATTAAACCCGCCCATAATCTATTAAACCCGCCCATCATCTATTAAACCCGCCCATAATCTATTAAACCTGCCCATAATCTATTAAACCCGCCCATCATCTATTAAACCCGCCCATCATCTATTAAACCCGCCCATAATCTATTAAACCCGCCCATCATCTCCTAAACCCGCCCATCATCTATTAAACCCGCCCATCATCTATTAAACCTACCCATAATCTATTAAACCCGCCCATCATCTATTAAACCCGCCCTTAATCTATTAAACCCGCCCATAATCTATTAAACCTGCCCATAATCTATTAAACCCGCCCATCATCTATTAAACCCGCCCATAATCTATTAAACCCGCCCATAATCTATTAAACCTGCCCATAATCTATTAAACCCGCCCATCATCTCCTAAACCCGCCCATCATCTATTAAACCCGCCCATAATCTATTAAACCCGCCCATAATCTATTAAACCTGCCTATAATCTATTAAACCCGCCCATAATCTATTAAACCCGCCCATAATCTATTAAACCCGCCTATAATCTATTAATCCCGCCCATCATCTATTAAACCCGCCCATCATCTATTAAACCCGCCCATCATCTATTAAACCCGCCCATCATCTATTAAACCCGCCCATCATCTATTAAACCCGCCCATCATCTCCTAAACCCGCCCATAATCTATTAAACCCGCCCATCATCTATTAAACCCGCCCATCATCTATTAAACCCGCCCATAATCTATTAAACCCGCCCATCATCTATTAAACCCGCCCATCATCTATTAAACCCGCCCATAATCTATTAAACCCGCCCATAATCTATTAAACCCGCCCATCATCTCCTAAACCCGCCCTTAATCTATTAAACCCGCCCATAATCTATTAAACCCGCCCATAATCTATTAAACCCGCCCATCATCTATTAAACCCGCCCATAATCTATTAAACCCGCCCATAATCTATTAAACCCGCCCATCATCTCCTAAACCCGCCCATAATCTCCTAAAACCCGCCCATAATCTATTAAACCCGTCCATATTAAACCCGCCCATAATCTATTAAACCCGCCCATAATCTATTAAACCCGCCCATAATCTATTAAACCCGTCCATAATTTATTAAACCCGCCCATCATCTATTAAACCCGCCGATCATCTATTAAACCCGCCCATAATCTATTAAACCCGCCCATCATCTATTAAACCCGCCCATAATCTATTAAACCCGCCCATCATCTATTAAACCCGCCCATCATCTATTAAACCCGCCCATCATCTATTAAACCCGTCCATCATCTATTAAACCCGCCCATCATCTATTAAACCTGCCCATCATCTATTAAACCCGCCCATAATCTATTAAACCCGCCCATCATCTATTAAACCCGCCCATAATCTATTAAACCTGCCCATAATCTATTAAACCCGCCCATCATCTATTAAACCCGCCCATAATCTATTAAACCCGCCCATCATCTCCTAAACCCGCCCATCATCTATTAAACCCGCCCATCATCTCCTAAACCCGCCCATCATCTATTAAACCCGCCCATAATCTATTAAACCCGCCCATCATCTATTAAACCCGCCCATAATCTATTAAACCCGCCCATCATCTCCTAAACCCGCCCATCATCTATTAAACCCGCCCATCATCTATTAAACCTACCCATAATCTATTAAACCCGCCCATCATCTATTAAACCCGCCCTTAATCTATTAAACCCGCCCATAATCTATTAAACCTGCCCATAATCTATTAAACCCGCCCATCATCTATTAAACCCGCCCATAATCTATTAAACCCGCCCATAATCTATTAAACCTGCCCATAATCTATTAAACCCGCCCATCATCTCCTAAACCCGCCCATCATCTATTAAACCTGCCTATAATCTATTAAACCCGCCCATAATCTATTAAACCCGCCCATAATCTATTAAACCCGCCTATAATCTATTAATCCCGCCCATCATCTATTAAACCCGCCCATCATCTCCTAAACCCGCCCATAATCTATTAAACCCGCCCATCATCTATTAAACCCGCCCATCATCTATTAAACCCGCCCATCATCTCCTAAACCCGCCCATAATCTATTAAACCCGCCCATCATCTATTAAACCCGCCCATTATCTATTAAACCCGCCCATCATCTATTAAACCCGCCCATCATCTATTAAACCCGCCCATAATCTATTAAACCCGCCCATAATCTATTAAACCCGCCCATCATCTCCTAAACCCGCCCATAATCTATTAAACCCGCCCATAATCTATTAAACCCGCCCATAATCTATTAAACCCGCCCATCATCTATTAAACCCGCCCATAATCTATTAAACCCGCCCATCATCTCCTAAACCCGCCCATAATCTCCTAAAACCCGCCCATAATCTATTAAACCCGTCCATATTAAACCCGCCCATAATCTATTAAACCCGCCCATGATCTATTAAACCCGCCCATAATCTATTAAACCCGTCCATAATTTATTAAACCCGCCCATCATCTATTAAACCCGCCGATCATCTATTAAACCCGCCCATAATCTATTAAACCCGCCCATCATCTATTAAACCCGCCCATAATCTATTAAACCCGCCCATAATCTATTAAACCCGCCCATCATCTATTAAACCCGCCCATCATCTATTAAACCCGCCCATAATCTATTAAACCCGCCCATCATCTCCTAAACCCGCCCATAATCTATTAAACCCGCCCATCATCTATTAAACCCGCCCATCATCTCCTAAACCCGCCCATCATCTCCTAAACCCGCCCATAATCTATTAAACCCGCCCATCATCTCCTAAACCCGCCCATAATCTATTAAACCGGCCCATCATCTCCTAAACCCGCCCATAATCTATTAAACCCGCCCATCATCTATTAAACCCGCCCATCATCTCCTAAACCCGCCCATAATCTATTAAACCCGCCCATCATCTATTAAACCCGCCCATAATCTATTAAACCCGCCCTTAATCTATTAAACCCGCCCATCATCTATTAAACCCGCCCATAATCTATTAAACCCGCCCATAATCTATTAAACCCGCCCATCATCTATTAAACCGGCCCATCATCTCCTAAACCCGCCCATAATCTATTAATCCCGCCCATAATCTCCTAAACCCGCCCATAATCTATTAAACCCGTCCATATTAAACCTGCCCATCATCTCCTAAACCCGCCCATAATCTATTAAACCCGCCCATAATCTATTAAACCCGCCCATAATCTATTAAACCCGCCCATAATCTATTAAACCCGCCTATCATCTATTAAACCCGCCCATCATCTCCTAAACCCGCCCATAATCTATTAAACCCGCCCATCATCTATTAAACCCGCCCATAATCTATTAAACCCGCCCTTAATCTATTAAACCCGCCCATCATCTATTAAACCCGCCCATAATCTATTAAACCCGCCCATAATCTATTAAACCCGCCCATCATCTATTAAACCCGCCCATCATCTCCTAAACCCGCCCATAATCTATTAAACCCGTCTATATTAAACCCGCCCATCATCTCCTAAACCCGCCCATAATCTATTAAACCTGCCCATCATCTATTAAACCTACCCATAATCTATTAAACCCGCCCATAATCTATTAAACCCGCCCTTAATCTATTAAACCCGCCCATCATCTATTAAACCCGCCCATAATCTATTAAACCCGCCCATAATCTATTAAACCCGCCCATCATCTATTAAACCGGCCCATCATCTCCTAAACCCGCCCATAATCTATTAATCCCGCCCATAATCTCCTAAACCCGCCCATAATCTATTAAACCTGCCCATCATCTATTAAACCTACCCATAATCTATTAAACCCGCCCATAATCTATTAAACCCGCCCTTAATCTATTAAACCCGCCCATCATCTATTAAACCCGCCCATAATCTATTAAACCCGCCCATAATCTATTAAACCCGCCCATCATCTATTAAACCGGCCCATCATCTCCTAAACCCGCCCATAATCTATTAAACCCGCCCATAATCTATTAAACCCGCCTATCATCTATTAAACCCGCCCATAATCTATTAAACCCGCCCATCATCTATTAAACCCGCCCATAATCTATTAAACCCGCCCATAATCTATTAAACCCGCCTATAATCTATTAAACCCGCCCATAATCTATTAAACCCGCCCATCATCTATTAAACCCGCCCATAATCTATTAAACCCGCCCATAATCTATTAAACCCGCCTATCATCTATTAAACCTGCCCATAATCTATTAAACCCGCCCATAATCTATTAAACCCGCCCATCATCTATTAAACCCGCCCATAATCTATTAAACCCGCCCATAATCTATTAAACCCGCCCATAATCTATTAAACCCGCCCATAATCTATTAAACCTGCCCATCATCTATTAAACCCGTCCATCATCTATTAAACCCGCCCATCATCTATTAAACCTGCCCATCATCTATTAAACCCGCCCATAATCTATTAAACCCGCCCATAATCTATTAAACCCGCCCATCATCTCCTAAACCCGCCCATAATCTATTAAACCTGCCCATAATCTATTACACCTGCCCATAATCTATTAAACCCGCCCATCATCTATTAAACCCGCCCATAATCTATTAAACCCGCCCATCATCTCCTAAACCCGCCCATCATCTATTAAACCCGCCCATAATCTCCTAAACCCGCCCATCATCTATTAAACCCGCCCATAATCTATTAAACCCGCCCATCATCTCCTAAACCCGCCCATCATCTATTAAACCCGCCCATAATCTCCTAAACCCGCCCATCATCTATTAAACCCGCCCATAATCTATTAAACCCGCCCATCATCTCCTAAACCCGCCCATCATCTATTAAACCCGCCCATCATCTCCTAAACCCGCCCATAATCTATTAAACCCGCCCATCATCTATTAAACCCGCCCATCATCTCCTAAACCCGCCCATCATCTATTAAACCCGCCCATAATCTATTAAACCCGCCCATAATCTATTAAACCCGCCCATAATCTATTAAACCCGCCCATCATCTCCTAAACCCGCCCATCATCTATTAAACCCGCCCATAATCTCCTAAACCCGCCCATCATCTATTAAACCCGCCCATAATCTATTAAACCCGCCCATCATCTCCTAAACCCGCCCATCATCTATTAAACCCGCCCATCATCTCCTAAACCCGCCCATCATCTATTAAACCCGCCCATAATCTATTAAACCCGCCCATAATCTATTAAACCCGTCCATCATCTATTAAACACGCCCATCATCAATTAAACCCGCCCATCATCTATTAAACCCGCCCATCATCTATTAAACCCGCCCATCATCTATTTAACCCGCCCATAATCTATTAAACCCGCCCATAATCTATTAAACCCGCCCATCATCTATTAAACCCGCCCATAATCTATTAAACCCGCCCATCATCTATTAAACCCGCCCATCATCTATTAAACCCGCCCATCATCTCCTAAACCCGCCCATAATCTATTAATCCCGCCCATAATCTCCTAAACCCGCCCATAATCTCCTAAACCCGCCCATAATCTATTAAACCCGTCCATATTAAACCTGCCCATCATCTCCTAAACCCGCCCATAATCTATTAAACCCGCCCATAATCTATTAAACCCGCCCATCATCTATTAAACCCGCCCATCATCTCCTAAACCCGCCCATAATCTCCTAAAACCCGCCCATAATCTATTAAACCCGTCCATATTAAACCCGCCCATAATCTATTAAACCCGCCCATCATCTATTAAACCCGCCCATCATCTATTAAACCCGCCCATCATCTCCTAAACCCGCCCATAATCTCCTAAAACCCGCCCATAATCTATTAAACCCGTCCATATTAAACCCGCCCATAATCTATTAAACCCGCCCATAATCTATTAAACCCGTCCATAATCTATTAAACCCGCCCATCATCTATTAAACCCGCCCATAATCTATTAAACCCGCCCATCATCTCCTAAACCCGCCCATAATCTATTAAACCCGCCCATCATCTATTAAACCCGCCCATCATCTCCTAAACCCGCCCATCATCTCCTAAACCCGCCCATAATCTATTAAACCCGCCCATCATCTCCTAAACCCGCCCATAATCTATTAAACCGGCCCATCATCTCCTAAACCCGCCCATAATCTATTAAACCCGCCCATCATCTATTAAACCCGCCCATCATCTCCTAAACCCGCCCATAATCTATTAAACCCGCCCATCATCTATTAAACCCGCCCATAATCTATTAAACCCGCCCTTAATCTATTAAACCCGCCCATCATCTATTAAACCCGCCCATAATCTATTAAACCCGCCCATAATCTATTAAACCCGCCCATCATCTATTAAACCCGCCCATCATCTCCTAAACCCGCCCATAATCTATTAAACCTGCCCATCATCTATTAAACCCGCCCATAATCTATTAAACCCGCCCTTAATCTATTAAACCCGCCCATCATCTATTAAACCCGCCCATAATCTATTAAACCCGCCCATAATCTATTAAACCCGCCCATCATCTATTAAACCGGCCCATCATCTCCTAAACCCGCCCATAATCTATTAATCCCGCCCATAATCTCCTAAACCCGCCCATAATCTATTAAACCCGTCCATATTAAACCTGCCCATCATCTCCTAAACCCGCCCATAATCTATTAAACCCGCCCATAATCTATTAAACCCGCCCATAATCTATTAAACCCGCCCATAATCTATTAAACCCGCCTATCATCTATTAAACCCGCCCATCATCTCCTAAACCCGCCCATAATCTATTAAACCCGCCCATCATCTATTAAACCCGCCCATAATCTATTAAACCCGCCCTTAATCTATTAAACCCGCCCATCATCTATTAAACCCGCCCATAATCTATTAAACCCGCCCATAATCTATTAAACCCGCCCATCATCTATTAAACCCGCCCATCATCTCCTAAACCCGCCCATAATCTATTAAACCCGTCTATATTAAACCCGCCCATCATCTCCTAAACCCGCCCATAATCTATTAAACCTGCCCATCATCTATTAAACCCGCCCATAATCTATTAAACCCGCCCTTAATCTATTAAACCCGCCCATCATCTATTAAACCCGCCCATCATCTATTAAACCCGCCCATAATCTATTAAACCCGCCCATAATCTATTAAACCCGCCTATAATCTATTAAACCCGCCCATAATCTATTAAACCCGCCCATCATCTATTAAACCCGCCCATAATCTATTAAACCCGCCCATAATCTATTAAACCCGCCTATCATCTATTAAACCTGCCCATAATCTATTAAACCCGCCCATAATCTATTAAACCCGCCCATCATCTATTAAACCCGCCCATAATCTATTAAACCCGCCCATCATCTATTAAACCCGCCCATCATCTATTAAACCCGCCCATAATCTATTAAACCCGCCCATAATCTATTAAACCTGCCCATCATCTATTAAACCCGTCCATCATCTATTAAACCCGCCCATCATCTATTAAACCTGCCCATCATCTATTAAACCCGCCCATAATCTATTAAACCCGCCCATAATCTATTAAACCCGCCCATCATCTCCTAAACCCGCCCATAATCTATTAAACCTGCCCATAATCTATTACACCTGCCCATAATCTATTAAACCCGCCCATCATCTATTAAACCCGCCCATAATCTATTAAACCCGCCCATCATCTCCTAAACCCGCCCATCATCTATTAAACCCGCCCATAATCTCCTAAACCCGCCCATCATCTATTAAACCCGCCCATAATCTATTAAACCCGCCCATCATCTCCTAAACCCGCCCATCATCTATTAAACCCGCCCATAATCTCCTAAACCCGCCCATCATCTATTAAACCCGCCCATAATCTATTAAACCCGCCCATCATCTCCTAAACCCGCCCATCATCTATTAAACCCGCCCATCATCTCCTAAACCCGCCCATAATCTATTAAACCCGCCCATCATCTATTAAACCCGCCCATCATCTCCTAAACCCGCCCATCATCTATTAAACCCGCCCATAATCTATTAAACCCGCCCATAATCTATTAAACCCGCCCATAATCTATTAAACCCGCCCATCATCTCCTAAACCCGCCCATCATCTATTAAACCCGCCCATAATCTCATAAACCCGCCCATCATCTATTAAACCCGCCCATAATCTATTAAACCCGCCCATCATCTCCTAAACCCGCCCATCATCTATTAAACCCGCCCATCATCTCCTAAACCCGCCCATCATCTATTAAACCCGCCCATAATCTATTAAACCCGCCCATAATCTATTAAACCCGTCCATCATCTATTAAACACGCCCATCATCAATTAAACCCGCCCATCATCTATTAAACCCGCCCATCATCTATTAAACCCGCCCATCATCTATTTAACCCGCCCATAATCTATTAAACCCGCCCATAATCTATTAAACCCGCCCATCATCTATTAAACCCGCCCATAATCTATTAAACCCGCCCATCATCTATTAAACCCGCCCATCATCTATTAAACCCGCCCATCATCTCCTAAACCCGCCCATAATCTATTAATCCCGCCCATAATCTCCTAAACCCGCCCATAATCTCCTAAACCCGCCCATAATCTATTAAACCCGTCCATATTAAACCTGCCCATCATCTCCTAAACCCGCCCATAATCTATTAAACCCGCCCATAATCTATTAAACCCGCCCATCATCTATTAAACCCGCCCATCATCTCCTAAACCCGCCCATAATCTCCTAAAACCCGCCCATAATCTATTAAACCCGTCCATATTAAACCCGCCCATAATCTATTAAACCCGCCCATAATCTATTAAACCCGTCCATAATCTATTAAACCCGCCCATCATCTATTAAACCCGCCCATAATCTATTAAACCCGCCCATAATCTATTAAACCCGCCCATAATCTATTAAACCCGCCCATCATCTATTAAACCCGCCCATAATCTCCTAAACCCGCCCATAATCTCCTAAACCCGCCCATAATCTATTAAACCCGCCCATAATCTATTAAACCCGCCCATCATCTATTAAACCCGCCCATCATCTATTAAACCCGCCCATCATCTCCTAAACCCGCCCATAATCTCCTAAAACCCGCCCATAATCTATTAAACCCGTCCATATTAAACCCGCCCATAATCTATTAAACCCGCCCATCATCTATTAAACCCGCCCATCATCTATTAAACCCGTCCATCATCTATTAAACCCGCCCATAATCTATTAAACCCGCCCATAATCTATTAAACCCGCCCATATTAAACCCGCCCATAATCTATTAAACCCGCCCATAATCTATTAAACCCGCCCATAATCTATTAAACCCGCCCATCATCTATTAAACCCGCCCATCATCTCCTAAACCCGCCCATAATCTCCTAAAACCCGCCCATAATCTATTAAACCCGTCCATATTAAACCCGCCCATAATCTATTAAACCCGCCCATAATCTATTAAACCCGCCCATAATCTATTAAACCCGTCCATAATTTATTAAACCCGCCCATCATCTATTAAACCCGCCCATCATCTATTAAACCCGCCCATAATCTATTAAACCCGCCCATAATCTATTAAACCCGCCCATAATCTATTAAACCCGCCCATCATCTATTAAACCCGCCCATAATCTATTAAACCCGCCCATAATCTATGAAACCCGCCCATCATCTATTAAACCCGCCCATAATCTATTAAACCCGCCCATCATCTATTAAACCCGCCCATCATCTATTAAACCCGCCCATCATCTCCTAAACCCGCCCATAATCTATTAATCCCGCCCATAATCTCCTAAACCCGCCCATAATCTCCTAAACCCGCCCATAATCTATTAAACCCGTCCATATTAAACCTGCCCATCATCTCCTAAACCCGCCCATAATCTATTAAACCCGCCCATAATCTATTAAACCCGCCCATCATCTATTAAACCCGCCCATCATCTCCTAAACCCGCCCATAATCTCCTAAAACCCGCCCATAATCTATTAAACCCGTCCATATTAAACCCGCCCATAATCTATTAAACCCGCCCATAATCTATTAAACCCGTCCATAATCTATTAAACCCGCCCATCATCTATTAAACCCGCCCATAATCTATTAAACCCGCCCATAATCTATTAAACCCGCCCATAATCTATTAAACCCGCCCATCATCTATTAAACCCGCCCATAATCTCCTAAACCCGCCCATAATCTCCTAAACCCGCCCATAATCTATTAAACCCGCCCATAATCTATTAAACCCGCCCATCATCTATTAAACCCGCCCATCATCTCCTAAACCCGCCCATAATCTCCTAAAACCCGCCCATAATCTATTAAACCCGTCCATATTAAACCCGCCCATAATCTATTAAACCCGCCCATCATCTATTAAACCCGCCCATCATCTATTAAACCCGCCCATAATCTATTAAACCCGCCCATAATCTATTAAACCCGCCCATAATCTATTAAACCCGCCCATAATCTATTAAACCCGCCCATCATCTATTAAACCCGCCCATAATCTATTACACCTGCCCATCATCTATTAAACCCGCCCATCATCTATTAAACCCGCCCATCATCTATTAAACCCGCCCATCATCTCCTAAACCCGCCCATCATCTATTAAACCCGCCCATAATCTCCTAAACCCGCCCATAATCTATTAAACCCGCCCATCATCTATTAAACCCGTCCATAATCTATTAAACCCGCTCATCATCTATTAAACCCGTCCATAATCTATTAAACCCGCCCATAATCTATTAAACCCGCCCATCATCTATTAAACCCGCCCATAATCTATTAAACCCGCCCATCATCTATTAAACCCGTCCATAATCTATTAAACCCGCCCATAATCTATTAAACCCGCCCATCATCTATTAAACCCGTCCATCATCTATTAAACCCGCCCATAATCTATTAAACCCGCCCATCATCTCCTAAACCCGCCCATAATCTATTAAACCCGCCCATCATCTATTAAACCCGTCCATAATCTATTAAACCCGCCCATAATCTCCTAAACCCGCCAATCATCTATTAAACCCGCCCATAATCTATTAAACCCGCCCATCATCTATTAAACCCGCCCATAATCTATTAAACCCGCCCATAATCTATTAAACCCGCCCATAATCTATTAAACCCGCCCATCATCTATTAAACCCGCCCATAATCTATTAAACCCGCCCATAATCTATTAAACCCGCCCATCATCTATTAAACCCGCCCATCATCTATTAAACCCGCCCATCATCTATTAAACCCGCCCATCATCTCCTAAACCCGCCCATCATCTCCTAAACCCGCCCATAATCTATTAAACCCGCCCATCATCTATTAAACCCGCCCATAATCTATTAAACCCGCCCATCATCTCCTAAACCCGCCCATCATCTCCTATACCCGTTCATTATCCCCTGTGTTTGTTCATTATCCATCGTTTGGCTTAGAACACCTGGACTAGCTCCGTCATCAGACCACGCCCCCTACACATTAGACCACGCCCCTCCACCATCAGGCCACGCCTCATCAGTCCTGGTGATTCAGATGTCGTTTCCATGGCGACATTTGAAATGAGGACGGACTGATGTTCCGAAACATTAGTTAGAAGGGGTGTAACAATATATCGTGCCACGAAATTTCGCAATACAAAAACATCACGATACGTGTCGTGGAGGTGACAAACTGTAGCGCGATATTGGGTTATTAATATGAATATATTGTGTTTACTCGTAACATCCTATTGGTGCAGCAGGATCACGTGACGACCGCGCCTCGACCCGCGGACCAAAATCTGACTCCGCTCAGAAGAAACTAGTACCGTTTTGCGATGCCGATCACGGGACTCTTGGGGGGTTTTGAGCTCTGAACTTTTACTTATAAGGTTTAGCATGAATCAATCTTTTTTATGATGTAAAGATTTTGTCGAGGATGAAATGATAACGGGGTCCACCTTACGGCCTCAGGTTGGAGCAGGTGAAGCTCTGACCTCTTGCTGAAGATAAATAACAGTCATGTTGCATTTGGAGTTTGGGACTTTTCATAGTTTATTTATTTATTTAATTTTAGTTGTTACATTTCTGGAAAAGAAAAAAGTCAAATCATACAGGAGAGAAACTATTCAGTTTGTGGCTAAATTTTTTTACTTGTATGAAACTGAAGATGCATAATGCAAACCTGACATTTACTTTTAGTTCAGTTTGTGGAAAATGGTTGGCCTGGCTTTCTCTTTAAAACTTAAACAGTTATAAAGCATTACAAACTTTAACAATAGGGCACACGCACAGCATTGTTTTGTATTTGGTGTCTTTCAAATAAAAGACAATTTTTTCCAGTCGTATGTTCCTTATTCAAGGTTGTTAAAAAGATACTGCTATAATATCGTATCGTATTGTTATCGTGACCTCAATATCGTGTATCGTATTGTGTGTTTGGATGTATTTGAAATCATTTTTCCACAAACAACTCGTTGCTTTGATCATTTTAATTCGCGTGTCAAAAAGCTGTAAGAAAAGTGTTTTACAAAGAAAGTTTCACTGATTTACGACATCGTTGGTTTTTAAAAAAGTTTTTAAGTCAAAAGTCCCAAGAATCCATCACTCCTTCACAGCTGCGCTAACTGAAGCTTCGTTCTGGTATAAATAGTCATTTCCAGCATGAAAACATGGTCAGAGATAAACATCTGTAGAAAAATAGAGGAAATATACAACCGACAGTCGGACAAGACGATAAAAACAGTTTCTTTGGTGCTGAATAATATCTGATAAACAATAAATCAAGAAAAGGAAGTAAAAATAAGTAAAAATACATCAAAATACATCATCCGCCCGGAAAGATCGGAAAAGCTCTGGAAACTTCGTGTTCCAGGTCAACGTTCTCGTCTGGACGAAACTGAAGAAATCAATAAATGTGTTTATCGAGAATCGTTACAGAGGAGGAACGCTTCAGTGGACCACGTTTCCCAGAATGCATCTTGCTTTAATAAGCGGCCGTAAAGATGAACGTTAAAGAGCCTCCTTCATCGTCACTTACGAGACTCGTTTATAGATATTTACCCGTCAAACCCGGAGCTTTATATTCTTTAGATTCTTTATTCTCCTTCCTGGACTCCAGTTTGTTGCATATTTTATTCTGAAGGTTTAGAAAAAAATGTTTTTTTTAGCACTTAAAAATATTATTAAAAACATTCTCCTCACTGAAATAATAAAATAAAGTTCATAGAGGAGGTGGATCCGACTTCCTCAACCAAGAATGTTGTTAAATAAAACTTTAAAAAATAATCTTAATGTTGGAACGTGAAACCGGAAGAATCTCGATACGAACCGGAACTTAAGTCGTTTTACTTCAAACATTTTCTAACGACTAACGTTTCTCTGACGTTTTCAGATGTTCGGACCCGTTAGCCGCGCCGTTCCGACGCTTCACGTTCGTGATTAAACCTCAAAATTTTGGATTAAACTTCACGTTCTGGCATCGTGACGACCGTTATCGTCTGAACGTGGGACGGAGGAATGTACAGAAGAAGATAATCAGCTGAATGAATCGATGGTTTTAACGACGAATATGTCGAGTTTCCCGTTAAACCTGCAGTCGGCCAGCCAGATTACCCATAATCCTCATGTTAAATTAGCACTTTTCTGGAAGTCTGTGTTCCTGGTTGCTACAACACGTAGCTAGGCAACAAGCATCGTTACAAGTTATGTCGACACGTTGATTAGAAACCAGAAACTCGTTCTTACGCGACAGGAAGTTGGAGGAAAAAAGAAGTCAGAGTTCGTTCCACTTAAACTTGAAAGTCCGATCTTTTCAATTCCAAGTAGGAAATTTAACTGGAACGCCCCCCCCGAGATCGGAATCCAAATCAAAGTCGTGGACAGTTAACCGACCTCCAGCTAATTCTACTGTTTACTGCAGTTCTGTCAATAAAGTTAAATCCCTGCCTTTTATCGGTGCACATGTAGCTACGCGTTGCTACGTGTTGCTCTGTGTTGCTACGTGTGGTTAAGCTTGGCTACGTGTTGCTACGTATTGCTCTGTGTGGCTACGTGTTGCTACGTGTTGCTACATGTGGCTAAGCTTGGCTACGTGTTGCTACATGTGGCTAAGCTTGGCTACGTGTTGCTACATGTGGCTAAGCTTGGCTACGTGTTGCTACATGTTGCTACATGTGGCTAAGCTTGGCTACGTGATGCTACATGTTGCTACATGTGGCTAAGCTTGGCTACGTGTTGCTACATGTTGCTACATGTGGCTAAGCTTGGCTACGTGATGCTACATGTTGCTACATGTGGCTAAGCTTGGTTATGTGATGTTATGTGTTGCTACGCGTGTTGCTACGCGTGCTTCACATCACCGATATGAAATAAACATTGCTAATGAAAGCTAGCAAGTGCTATTTCTGACACCTCAACTCTCAGCAACGTGGACGTAATTCTGGTTCTGGTTCCGACGTGGGAGAACGGGCCGAACCACGAAATGGCAAGAAACAGCTAATAGCAGCGAGAAAACCTGACAACAGGAAGTAGCAGCTGGTTAGCTCAGGCCAGGAAACTAGCAGGTTATGATGCTAGCTAGCAGGCATGCTAGTTATCGGTCGTAATTGTCGGTTTAAACCCCCGAGCACGTAAACTGGCACACGAGGAAGTAGCTACGAATTCACTAGCTGATATCCTGAAGTTACATGCTAACCTTCCCCCGGGCGGTTGTTGACAGATCTGAAGGCACGTTGTGATTGGCTCGGTACGTTCTGTACCAGCGGAAACCATTTTTATGGGAGAGGTTTTTCCTTATAGAGGCGGTTGCCAAGACGACCAGGAAGGAAAACATTTGCAGCATAAACACAAACGATAAAAGTTGTGAAGGAAAACTAACGCGACAAACTCCCGTGATGCTTCATTTCCCACCTGATTATTTACAGTGTTGGGGTAGTTACTCAAAAAAAGTCATCCATTACATATTACTAGTTACTTTAAAAAAAGTAATCCTTTACATTACTTAGTTACTGGTTGCTGAAAGTAACTAGTTACATTACTAATTACATTACTTTTGGATTACTCCGCAATATCACCTGAGCTGCAATTGCCAATGAACAACATATACAGGACTGTCTCAGAAAATAAGAATATTGTGATTTTCTGTAATGCAATTACAAAAACAAAAATGTCATACATTCTGGATTCATTACAAATCAACTGAAATATTGCAAGCCTTTTATTATTTTAATATTGCTGATCATGGCTTACAGCTTAAGAAAACTCACATATCCTATCTCAAAAAATTAGAATATTCTGGGAATCTTAATCTTAAACTGTAAGCCATAATCAGCAATATTAAAATAATAAAAGGCTTGCAATATTTCAGTTGATTTGTAATGAATCCAGAATGTATGACATTTTTGTTTTTTTAATTGCATTACAGAAAATAAAGAACTTTATCACAATATTCTAATTTTCTGAGACAGTCCTGTAGTTGGAACCTTATTACTGCAGTGCCCAGATCAGCACAAATGTGTATTCGTAGTCCCGTAAAATCACGTAAAATCACGTTAAGTCAGACAAGTGTTGCGCAAAGCGTGAAGACGCAAGAAAGGCAAGTTTGATTTTCTTTTCTGTTCTCCCGTTCTACATGTAGCTGAAAAGCTTAAAGTAACTAAAGTAACGTAATGTTTTTTTGTCTTAGAGTAACTATAATGTGATTACCCAAATTACAACTGTAACGCGGTACATTACTGCGTTACTGGCGAATGTAATCTCGTTACAGTAACGCGTTACGTTGTACCGCGTTACACCCAACACTGATTATTTATCTAAATCGTCCTTCGAGTCGACTTTAACAGTCAGGCGACGCTTCATCGTCCAGGGAACCGCGCTGCTTTTACATAGGGCTCCGTTTCCATGGCAACCGTCCGGTCCGGTCCGGTCCGGTCCGGGTGATGGTCTCCTGCAGGACTCTGGACCGCATCAGGACCTGGTCCCGGTCCTGGTCCCGGAACCCCCCCTGGTTCTGGGACACAGGCGGCTCAGCAGGATCTCGGAGTAGACCTGGTTCACGGGTCCTCGGACGTGGAAGCTGGGCGGGTCAGAACCGGCCTCCCGGTCCTGCTCCCGGTCCTGGTCCTGGTACTGGTACCGGTCCCGGTACCGGTCCTGGTCCAGCACGGTGGTCTGGCTGCGGGGTCCAGGTCCCACCGGGGCGGTTCTGGTCCGGTTGGTGGTGGATCTCGTGTCTTCTGAAGGCCGGACGTATCGGAGCTTCTCCACCTGGAAAACAGAACACCTGGTTGGAGGCAGGAAGGTACCGGGACCGGCACCAGGACCAGGACTGGTGGGAACTGAGAACTTCTTCATTTATTTATTTATTTATCTATTTAATAAAACTTGTTTCCCAAACTTCCCTTTGGGGGCGGGGCTTCGTCAATGATTGACAGGTCACTACTCTGGTGGACTACAGTGCCCACGGTTACATGATGTTTTTTAAAAGGAGCATAAGGCTCCTTTTAAGAAATGAGACTCTCTAGCGCCACCCTTCACCACGACGGCCGTTGGGGGTACTGCAGCCAACAGTGAAGCCGGCACGGGAGAACGGGGAGAACGTGCATGCAGCGTCATGTGACGTCACATCCACAGCCCAGCGCGGGAAAAGCGGCCCCAGCCTTGCAGCACATTTTGCAGCACACAGCCTGTTCAAGGCAACGGAGAGATACACTAGAGGAATCATTCTTTTGGGTTTGGAACGCTTCATCTGACATTATTACTAGAAAAATTAAAACGTATACAATTTTTTTTCATAAATCCAGCCTCAAGCTCCTTTAATTCAGAATTAATTATTCCGAATTAAATAATTCCAAATTAAACTATTTTCCTTTGAGTTTACATGGAAATAGTAATTCCGAATTGAGGTTTACATGGAAAACATGTTTGATCGGCTTTATCCAATTCCTCTTAAGGTCTGGGGGTTGGGAAGGTTCTGATTGGATAGGGGGGCAGACCGGAAATTAAACTACCGGAAGAAAAACAAACTTAGGCCACGTTTACACATAGCCGGGTATTTACAAAAACGGATATTTCCCCCTCTACGTTTTGAAAAATATCCTCGTTTACACGAACCCGCATGAATACGCTGTTAAGGTGCTATGAGCAGCCAAACCTACAGGGGGCAGTGTAACGAGAAGATAAAGTCATGCTAGCCAATCAGAATCCTGGAAAAAAACACCAACAAATGACACGTGTGAAACCTGAATAATATGGTTCCGCGTTAAATCAACGGCGTAGCCTACGCCGCCGCGTAGCCTACGCCGTAGGCTCTGCGTTGGTGTAACGCGGAACCATAAATCAGCCTGGACTGCCAGTTACTTCCAAGACGGAACGATAGTCTTTTGTTTGGAGTGACAGAGAAGTGGAGTTACTTTTAAGTGTGACTTTAGAATATAAAACAGGTAAAATACAAGAAAATATTGACGGTTACAAACAAATTGTAAACTCAGGTCGCACAAATGACGCTGGTGACGTTTCTGTTGCATAATGTGACGTTCTGAAGCCTAAATGTCTGTTTCCCTCCGTTTACAAGCAAACGTGAAAACTGAGTTTTTGAAAATCTCCACTTTGGCCGGAGTTTTCAGAAATGATGGTTTTTGGTGACTTTGAGTTCGTTTTCGTGTAAACGAACGGCCAAAACGCATGAAAACACCACCGTTTTTGCTCCGTGTAAACGGGGCCTTAGCCGCTATAACTTTGAAAAGCTCACAATTTTTATGTTTCCTGCCATCTGTTCTTTTAATTACTTCCAGGTCCTCCAAGCTATTTATTAGATAAATGGTCTCTGCTCTTGACCACCGTTTACTGCGTCCTGCCATCTTGAAACTTTGTTTGGAAAACAAGCCCAGCGCGGAATATAAGCGTCATGGAGACAGACGGGCGAGGGAACGAGCAGCGCAGAAAGACCAGAATTAATTTAAAGAGGAATGAGTGTATACATGATCACGGAATTATTCTATTCGGGTTTAAAATCGGAATAAACCAGCCACTTAATTCGTGATTAAGTTTAATTCGGAATGGCCATTTTCATTCGGAATTAGGTGTTTACATGGTAATTTTTACTCATTTTAAAGCGTATTTAACTTTAATTCTGATTTAAAGAGGAATTAAACTTCCCATTTAAATGCACTCAGTGACATAAAACTCCTTTCTTGGTTTAACGAGTCTGTTGCTCTGCTCTGTTTTTAATGTTTTTAGTTCCCCCTCAGGCTCCGTCTACGCCTGACGTCGTCTGTTTGTTTAATTTGTCGTCTTCTGCTGGAATTAATTTCCCGTCGGGGACAAATAAAGTTTATTGAATTTAACTGAAAAAGAATTTTTTGGGGCCAGTAACTTTATTTTTGGAGACTTGGTCAGAAAATGGAAACTGTTTGTGGGAACTGAACATGCTTTCTTTCAGGGACCTAACTCTTAGTTCTGGGAACTGGGAACTTTATTTTGGGAACAACATTGTGAGGGAGTGGACGCTTCTTTTTGGGAACTGAAAAAAGTTTTTAAGGGTGAGAAACTTTTTTTGAGACTTTTATGATTCGGAAACTGTCAGAAACTAAAAAAATGTCATATTCTATTTTATTTTAAAGCACTTTTTGAATTTGAAACATTTTTTTTTAGGGCCAGAAACTTTCTTTTTGAGTGGAAATGATCGGAAAATGGAAACTATTTTGAAAATGCAATTCTTTGATGATTATGTCGTTTTTCAGGAACTTTTGGGAACCAGAAGGTTTCTTTCTGTAAGCTGATGACATTTTTGTTGTGGACTAAATAAAATACATTTATCAAACTTTACTTTTGGAGACTCATTTGTTAGGAAACTGAAAATTTTAAACCTAATTAGGGCCCGAGCACTGACAGTGCGAAGGCCCTATTGTATCAGTAGGAATTTTTTTACTCGTTTTTATTTTTATTTTTCCGACGAAATAAAGGGCCTTTTCGCCCCTCTAAACGTGCTCCAAAAGTCACCAAATTTTGCACGCAAGCCAGGTGAAAAATGTGTTATTTAATGGTTTGCATTAATGGGCGTGGCCTAATGGCTCAACAGCGCCCCCTAGAAAACTTTGTGCCTCAAGCCCCACAATACGGTTTGACGTACATGCACGAAAATCGGTACACACCTGTATCATGTCGCAACTTAAAGAAAAGTCTCTTGGTGCCATGGCCGAAACCGAACAGGAAGTCGGCCATTTTGAATTAATTGCAATTTATGCCATTTTCACGTGTCGTACTTTAACGAACTCCTCCTAGCAGGATTGTCCGTTCAACATAAAACTCGCTCAGGAGACACAAAAGACGTTAACGATGAAAAGTTATCAAAATCGTGAGTTTTCGTGAAATGGCGTGGCTGTGTTGCCGCGTCAAACTTCAACGTTAAACAGGAAGTGATACTAGGAGCTGATTGATCGATATTTGATAGTCCCTATTTTCTGCCATAACTTTGGAATGGTTTGACATACAGAGTTATGGGTGGTGTCTTTGTTTTGAGTCCTTGACCATAATTGGTGCAAATTAGCCCCGCCCCTTCTTCTGACTGGTAGATATTTGATAGTCCCTATTTTCTGCCATAACTTTTGAACGGGCTGATCACAGATCAATAATTACCTCGTGGAAGTGGCAGGCGCAGCGGCCCTGCAGGAATTCCTTGTGTCGCCCCATGGTGATGCTGAAGGTGTCGATCACCTCGTACCCAAGATGCTTAGCGGTGCGGACGATGTTCCCGTTCTTCCTGAACAGGTTCTGGATCTCCGGCTGGAAGAGAAACCACGTCATTGTCTGGTTCTGGGAACTAAAAACGTTCATCGTCTGGTTCTATTAAAGGAGGAATTTATTAAAGGATAGCCCCTTGAGATGTAACATATCATTTTCAAGGGGGTCCCATAAAACATACAACATTACAATATATTACATTACAGTACAGACATACATGACATGAAACAAACACAGACATCTTGCTCACACACAGCCCCTACCACATCAGTCTAGTTACAAAGTAGGCTAATTGAATAACCGAAACAAAGAGATAAATATAACATAACACAGAGAAAATAAAAAAATAAAAAATAAAATAAAAATAAAAATAAAAAATAAAATAAATAAATAAATAAATACAAAAAAGGACAAAAAAAATACATAAATAAATTGAAAACATAGGCAATTTGTTTTAAGATGAGAATATAATGCCAACTTAAAACAATGAAAAGAGGTAATATAACGCAAAAAGAGAGGAAGATTATTCCAATCTGATGGAGCTTTAAAATAAAATGATCTTTTCCCAACCTCTTAAAATTCTAGGAAAAAAGGAAAATTCATATGTCTAAGTCAGTATGGAGAGTTATATAGAATCATGAGTTCTTTTAGATATGGAGGACAGTGAAAATAAACGCATTTAAAAAGGAACTGAAGCCAGTGAAATTGCCGTCTAGATTTGGGTTGCAACCAGTTCAATGAATGAAACATAAAACAATGACGTGTTCTGAAAGGACAACGTAACACAAATCTACATAATGAATAAAATAATACAGTCAGAGGTTTAAGATGGGTATCTGGAGTATTTTGATAAACAATATCTGCATAATCAACAAATGGTTGTATGAGTTAAGAAATTAACCTTTTTCTGACAGGAAGTGTGAAACAGTTGATTGAACTAAAAACTAAGAACTAAAAACGTTCATCGTCTGGTTTTGGGAACTAAACACATTTATCATCTGGTTCTGGGAACTAAAAACGTTCATCGTCTGGTTCTGGGAACTAAAAACGTTCATCGTCTGGTTCTGGGAACTAAAAACGTTCATCGTCTGGTTCTGGGAACTAAAAACGTTCATCGTCTGGTTCTGGGAACTAAAAGTGGTGGATGTGAGAGGAAGAACTGGACCCACCAGACTCAGAGAGCGGACTCCGTCCACCGGGAGGTGGAACCCCAGACCCAGGGACTTGACCAGCACCAGGACGTTGCTGAGGGACGCTCTGTAATTATATTAACAATACAAGGACAAATAATTGTGCAGGAGAGGAAAAGAAAGGAAAAAAGAAAAGGTAAAAGAAACAAAGAAAAACACAATAAACACACAAACAAAAAATATCCATAAAATGGCAATTCATTTCAATTAGAATAGCCTATTAATTTTGCCTAGATAAGAGATTCCCCACCAAGCTGGTCCTAAACATTTTTAAGGACGATGCAAACTTAAGAGACCTTTCTAAAGAGTTCCAGAGTTGAGGGCCATGGAATTTGATAAAGGATTTGTGACTGGAGGTAAAAGACAAAGAGGTAAATGAAACCCTGGAGTTCCTCAGGGACCCGGGTCAGGACTCCTGCCGGTCTCTTACCTGTCCAGAACCTCCCGGATCGTCCGCAGGTGGGTCTGGTGCAGCCACTGGACTCCGCCCACCACCAGAACCGTCAGGTCCGAGTCCTGCAGCGGTCCGGACCTGCAGGGGGGGGGGCCCGGGTCAGAACTGCTCTGAAGAGGACCTGGACCCGGTCCAGAGGACCTGAACCCGGTCCAGAGGACCTGGACCCGGTCCGGAGGATCTGGACCCGGTCCGGAGGACCTGGACCCGGTCTGGAGGACTCACCGGGCCAGCAGCTGCAGCAGTGCGTCCCTGAAGGTCGGCCGCCGGTCCTTCTCCAGCCAGAACTGAGGGTAGTAGGAGTAGCTGACCTGGGTCCGGCCCCGGTTCAGGTTCTGGTACACCAGCGTGTTGTGGTTCTTCCCCCAGTCCTCCAGGCTGGAGTTGACCCGCTCCATCAGGAAGTACATCATCCCCCGGTTGGTGGAGTCCCCAATGAACAGGACCTGCGGAGGAAACAGAACCAGTGACTCCAACTAGGGCTGGGTGATAGATCCAGTTTACTCAGTACTCGAGTTGTAAAAGAAAATCAGGGGGGATGGTGGATTTTATCATATGGGGACAGATAATTTGTGCTGATTACAAATAATATAATATATTACAAATAATAGCACTGACCAAAACACCTGCAGAAATACTGCAGGAATGACATAGCAGCAGTTAAATGCAGCCTTCTGTAAGCTTTAAATATCCACTGGGCTTACATCAAATACATCAAAACACAACAATAAAAAACACTTTTCTGAACTTATCAATATGACTCTGTCCTTCACAGGATAAGTAAAATGGATCACTGCAAAAACTCTAAATCTTAACAAGAATATTTGTCTTATTTCTAGTTAAAATGTCTCATTTTAGTAAAAAAAATCTCATTACACTTAAAACAAGACTCATCACTGGAAAAAAACAACAATTTTCACCTGTTTCAAGTAGATTTTCACTTAAAATAAGTAGAAAAATCTGCCAGTGGAACAAGATTTTTTTGCTTGTAATAAGAAGATAAATCTTGTCCCACTGGCAGATTTTTCTACTTATTTCAAGTGAAAATTTACCTGAAACAGGTGAAAATTGTCACATTTTTCTGGTGTTATTTTTCTGGTGATGACTCTTAATGTTGAAATAGCAGTAAAACCACATTCATTGATGAAATGACATAAGGGATGGAAAGGGGGGATGATTTTGACTGTTTTTATTTCAGGGGGGGGTGCCATCCCCCCTCAACTCCAGTACTGAGTATAGTCGAAGTATCGCGGCTTCTACTCTATGATGTACAAAATGACTCTATCATGAATATTCAAGTATACATTGTTACGCATTTGCTTTTAGCCGCGGGCATTAAATTACAGGCTTTTCTCACTCTCTCGTCTCGTCTTTCCTTCTCAGAGAGATAAAACAAGCGCCCCAGTTACATACGTCAGCAGGGCCGCCGCAAGGGGTGTGCGAACTGCGCGACCGCACGGGGCCTCGCGCTATGGGCGTTTTTTTTTTTTTTCAATTTTTTTTTTTAGTTTTTTCCCTTATAAATATCAACAGTCACGTTCCATTACAGACCTTAACATGTACTAGTCTGTGCATATCAATAAATATATGTGCAATGATGCGCGTGTCTGTTGTTCAACACAACTGATCAGACCAAGCGCAGACACAAGCTGCTCTGATCCAGACGGGTGGAGTTGGAACAAACTGTCACACAATGTCGAGAGAACGAGACAGATTCAGGAAATTTCCATCAGGGGATGAAAAAAGAAAAAAACTAAAGAAAATGGAAGAGTTTAATGTCTCTCTGAAAGGCTTGTTTGATAAATTTGTTACAAAAATCACCGATCCGACCGGGTCTCAAGCAGCCGTGGGGCCCCACATCCAGGCAAGAGATGATGATGAGGCAGGGGAAGATATCCAGTATTTTGCTAATTGGAGAGGTAAAATTGCGCATAGACACCCGATCCGACCCGAAAAACCCCAAAATTTCGCTCACGCGCGAGGGCCCCCTCCCAGCCATTCCGCACAGGGCCTCGCAAATCTCCCAGACGGCTCTGTACGTCAGTCTCGTGTGTGCATCATCATCATACGACCAGCTGCTGGTGTCGGCGCTGAGTTCCACCTAACTTTCCCAAACTCGGCCTGTTTGCACCGTGAGCTCATCCTCGCGGTTGCTACGCACGACGGACTCTTTTCAAAGCAAACTGGGACGGTTTAGTAAAGACGGGAGGGGATGTTTACTCCTCGCACGCCGCGCTGATGCAGCTCCAAATATCTGCTCAGTGCGACACGCGTCAGCGCGCAGCCGAGCCTTTCTCTTCTAGAGCTGAGAAACGTCACCTAGTGTTGCTTAAATGTGGCCACATGAAACCAACCACTATCATCGAAACAAAGTCAAACAAGATTATATGACGTCATATTTCTGAAAGGAAGTGAAAGTGATGCAAAGTAAAGGAGGAGAGGATGAAACATTGCAGTCCCTACACCTACAATTAGTCTTAATATAAAGCTGCTCTAAAGGCCCCTCCTGCTCAGAGCAGGTCATCCTGGTAAAACCGGGACCAGAAGATTCTTAGCAGATGTTCTTCAGACGGGGAGTCAGAGAGATGCAACATGCTCTTTCTGTTTTGAAATGACACTTTTTATGTTTGTGCCACTCACTGCTTAGTAACTGTTTAATAAATACAGTTTTGGTAAATTTGACTTATTCCCCCTTTTTGCCGGAAAGTTTAAAATGAGCATATATTAATGCAATATGAACAAGAATGTTTTAATGTAGACATATAGAATCATCATACTGGTGTGATTGTAGCATCAAAGTGTCAATTCAAGGCTAAGGCAAAATATCAAGATATATATTGTGTATCGTGACATGGCCTAAAAATATGGAGATATTAATAAAAGGCCATATCGCCCAGCCCTAACTCGAACCCCTCACCAGGGGGGGGGGGTACGGGGTCCGTGTACTTCGTGGCCATCCGTTTTTTGTTTTGAAATGACTAAATAAAAATAGAGAAATAATACAAAATAATCTGTTTCCCATTTTTTGTTTTGATAATAAAAAACGGAAAACAGAAAACTGATCATTATCCATGATCCGTTATTCGTTATCAGATTTCATTGATGTGTTTGAAAATCGAAATTGGGAATTAAAATAGCGAGTGGAAAACTCTTTTCTCTATTTCCTATTAGTTTCCAACGGGGGGGGGGGCAGTATGTAAGAGTTCAGATTATGTTATTGATTGGACGCTGCTTTCTTTTTACGCTGCAGCTGAACGGACTGTCACAACATCACTGCAGTTTTATGAGGGAGTGAAGACAGATTACAGATTAAACTCATGTTTCACTCCCAGGTTTCATATTTGATTTATTTTCTGTTTCAACATTAAAAAAATCTAAAACTGTTTATTTTCAATCTGATCAACAAAAGAACCAGAAACAACTTTCTTCATTTATTACTGCACATGTGCAATCCCCCCATTTGTCCAATCCTTGTTTTCAGTATCCTTGGAAATGAATAGGAAATAGAGAAAAGAGTTTTCCACTCGCTATTTTAATTCCCAATTTCAATTTTCAAACACATCAATAAAATCGGATAACGAATAACGGGTAATTTTTCATGTTTTGGTTTTTGATTGGCAATTGAAAATGGAAAGAACGAATGATACACGGATTGATAACGATCCGTTTTCCGTTTTAAATTTTTTATTATCAAAACAAAAAACGGGAAACGGATTATTTTGGATTATTTCTCTATTTTTATTTTGTCATTTCAAAACAAAAAACGGATGGCCGTGAAGTACACGGACCGTACGGCTAGTCCTGGTCACGTGACCGGCTCTCAGCTGACCTTTCTGTCCGTCATGCAGTCCTGCAGCAGGGCGGGGTCCACCACGGGGTGGTAGCAGCCGTCCGGGTGCCAGGCCACCTCCCTCCAGTCACAGGTCCGGTTGTCTGAGCAGCTGAGACACGGAACCACCCACCGACCTGGGACCAGGTAAGAGACCGGCGTGATGCGTTGTCATGAAAACGGTGGAAGTGAGTCACGGGAGTGGGGGTACCACTTACCGGGAACGTCTCCAGAGCTGCAGGCCTGAACCGGACTCTGAGGTGGGATGTGAGGCTGGAGACCACAGGAGAGACCCGGCTGGACCAGCAGACCACAGTCCTGGGGGGGGGGCACAGAGGTACGTGAAGTTGACATCTGCTTCCTGTAACCAACATGTTTGGTCTTAAACCAGGAGGAGACATCTAAGGAACCGCAGCCGGAGAGGAACCGTAACCTTCCCTTCTTTAGGGTTGGTGTCAGTTTTGAAACAAGACAACCTAGGTAGCCTACGTTACCTTAGTTAGGTTATCTAGGTAAAGGTAGGTACAGGGTTATATATAACCTAGGTAACTATTGCCTAGGTAATCTATATCTAGATTACCTAGGCAAAGGTTACCTAGATATAGATTACCTATACCTAGGTAACCTAGGTGTAGATAACCTAGGTATAGGTTACCTATACCTAGGTAATCTATACCAAGGTATAGGTTACCTAGGTAACCTAGGTAACCTATACCTAGGTAACTTAGGTAGTGGTAGGTATAGGTTACCTATGTTATCTATAACCTACGTAATCTATACCTAGGTTACCTAGGTATAGATTACCTGTACCTAGGCAAACGTTACCTAGGTACCGTATATGTAACCTAGGTAACGTTTGCCCAGGTAACCTAGATTACCTAGGTATATTTCTATTGTGTTCATTATGTTTTCAGATGGATATCCTAAAGTTTCTTTTTTCCAGACAAAATTCCGGGGAATCGGGGAAACGAGAAGAAGTTTCAACACAAGAAGAAAAGAACATCAAAAGGAATGCGAGAAGGAGACGGAAAAGATTCAAACAAGAGCAATAAAAGAGAAGGCATTACAAGAGACCCACAAGTCAGCCATAACAGACCATTGTAAAAGGGAAAACCATATCCATACCATATGAACTGGGACAAAGCCAGAGTCATCCGCACTGAAGAAAAAAGACACCAGCGCTGGATTTATTTAAATAAGGAAACAAGGACAACAAACAATGAACAGGGATGAGGGAGCGTACATGCTCTCTCACACATGGACCAGTATCTTGGAGCGGCGGGAGGACACCGGGGGGCGTGGCCGACTTGTCAAACCTGACAGGTTGGCCACGCCCTCATAGTAAAAACAGCTGATAAGGACGTTGTCACTTCCCATCACGTGACACTCTGAGGGAGAGGGGAGGTAAGTCAGTTCAAAGGTCAGTTTGAAGGTAAGAAGTCGGAATTTTGTCTGGAAAAAAGAAATTTTAGGTTACCAAGGTATAGATTACCTATACCTAGGTAATCTCGGTTATCTAGATAACCTAGGTAACATAGGTTACCTAGGTTGAAGTAGGTATAGGTAGATTATCTATGTAACCTATACCTAGGTAACCTAGATTACCTAGGTATAGATTACTTAGGTATAGGTTACCGAGGTACTTAAGTAACCTAGGGAAAGGTAATCTATACCTAGGTAACCTAGATTACCTAGGTATAGATTACCTGTACCTAGGTAATCTCGGTTACCTAGATAACTTAGGTAACGTAGGTTACCTAGGTTATCTAACCTATACCTAGGTAACATACACCTACCTGTACCTAGGTTATCTAGGTTACCGATACCTAAGTATAGGTTTCCTAGGTATAGGTTACCTAGGTTATTTAAGTAACCTAGGTAAAGGTAACCTATACCTAGGTAACCTAGATTACCTAGGTAGAGGTAGGTGTATGTTACCTAGGTATAGGTTACCTAGGTCATCTATAACCTAGATAACCTATACCTAGGTAGTATAGGTTACCTAGGTAACCTCTTCGTTGAGACTGAGGGAAGCTACACCACTGCTCATTGTTGCGGTCGGTTGGAGTCGTCTCCTCCGAGACTGGACGGACGTGAAACTCTCTTCATGACCGCGTTGGTGATGTCACCAGTTCTCTCTTCACGTTTCCATGGAGACAGAGAGATGCTAGAGGGGAGACCGAAAGCGCTCGGCACATTTAGAGCACGCTCTCCTGGGGACAAGCGGTCGTCATAGCAACTGATGGCCTCGGAGGAGCCTCCAAAGACCAATTCTCACTTTCTAATCGAAGCTGCTCGTCTTTCATCCTCCTCTTCTTCAGAGTCGGAGCGAGTGTGCTCCCATCGTCCTCCTCTGCTCCGAGGTCGGAGGTCAGATAAACTTGGCTCAGGGGCCCCCGGCCGCCGCCATGTCTGGCCGCGACTTCAGAGCCGCCGCCGTCACGCACACATCCTCACAAGCACTTCATCTTCTTCTTCTGCTCCTTCCTCCTCCGCCGCTGCAGGGTTCGTCGCGGCGGCGCCACATTCTGCAGCCCGGCGTCGCACCTCGCAACAAAGTGCGACAAGAAAACTTAACAGGGATTTTCTTGTTCGTACCTGAGCTCAGAGTCAACAGTCCGACGGGCCGGACGCGGCTCTGAGATCAGCCGCCCGCCGCCGCGGCTTTCATCCCCCAACAAGCGGCCGTTTCAGGCCGCTGCCACGTCCACCGCCACTGCGCTTTGTCCTCAGACTCCAGGACACCAGGACACGAGGACTAACCTGCAGCTGCAGCTTTGAAACCAGAGGTTCAGAAACGTGACGAGCCGAATGGACAGAAAAACAAAACCAGCTCGTGAAACGAAAACACGCAGAGTCTGGCGCGAGCCGAGCAAAACAGAGGAAATGAATCTCAAACATGCTGCGGGATAACAAAACAACAGCTGGAGCTGAAATTAAGGAAGGAAAACAAGAAGAAGAGCTGGAAACGAGAAGCGTCTCTATCTCCAACGGGGTTCTTTCTCGAGGTTCCTGCTTGAACACAACTAACTGAAACTAAAATTTGCGTTTCAGCATATTTACAAAGGTTTTACAAAGTTTTTACGAACGTTTTCCAAGACGACGGGTTTTCAGGCTCCTCCCATCTGAATCTCGGTTGGTGAATGACTTCATCATATATCCGGTCTGCCAGAAACCTGGTGCTGGGCTCAGTTCTACCTTCAACTTCTTTGAATGTGTTGATACCTGGACCTGACTCAGATACTTGGACCGGACAAGTCGGAGCTGGAGTCGGAGCTGAAGTTGGAGCCAAAGTCGGAGCCGAAGTCGGAGCTGAAGAAGTTGTAGCTGAAGAAGTCGGAGCCGAAGTCGGAGCTGAAGAAGTTGTAGCTGAAGAAGTCGTAGCTGAAGTCGAAGCCAAAGTCGGAGCTGAAGTCGGAACTGAAGAAGTCGAAGCTGAAATCAGAGCTGAAGAAGTTGTAGCTGAAGAAGTTGTAGCCGAAGTCGGAGCCGAAGTCGTAGCCGAAGTCGGACCTGAAGAAATCGTAGCTGAAGTTGTAGCCGAAGTCGTAGCCGAAGTCGTAGCCGAAGTCGTAGCCGAAGTCGTAGCCGAAGTTGGAGCTGAAGTCGTAGCCGAAGGACGAGCTGAAGAAGTTGTAGCTGAAGAAGTCGGAGCTTAAGAAGTCGGAGCTGGAGTTGGAGCTTAAGAAGTCGGAGCTGGAGTCGGAGCCTCCGTCTCTCCAGCACGCGGCTGCATATGCAGCAGGTTTGTCCAACGTTTCCAGCAGACCCTGAAGGCACCGCCGACCTTCCCCGATGTTTCCAGCAGACCCTGAAGGCGACGCCGACCTTCCCCCCTCAGAACCTTTTGTTCGAGTCTCTTTGTCTTCCGTTCCAGCCGCCGCGTCGCCGTAAACGTGAATACTTCTGCAGACGGGAACCAGAAGTTTCACTGTGGAAACTATTAAACCTCCATTAAACCTCCACTCCGTTGTCCAGCGTCTGCTTCGTGTTGTTCAGATCTACGGGATCTGGTTCTGGGGGTTTTATTGATCCGGTTCTGGGGACTTTTATAGATCTTGTTCTGGAGAGTCTGTGGAGTCTGTGGACTCTGCTCCGAAGACACATATTTGATATTCCTTTAATTTATTCTGTCGTTCCACACTGGGAATGTTTCTCTCATGAAAAATACTTTATTTATTTATTTTCTTTAAATCCAGAGGAGCTGATGGAATCCATCTGGTCAGGATGTTTTCCAGACGTTTCCCTGAGGGGGAATCTGGACTGGTGATGGATGGATGGATGGATGGATGGATGGATGGATGGATGGATGGATGGATGGATGGATGGATGGATGGATGGATGGATGGATGGATGGATGGATGGATGGATGGATGGATGGATGGATGATGGACAAATAGATGGATGGATGGATGAATGGATGAATGGATGGATGGATGGATGATGGACAGATAGATGGATGGATGGATGGATGGATGGATAAACAGATGGATGGATGGATGGATGGATGATGGATGGATGGATGGATGGATGGATGGATAAACAGATGGATACTTGGATGGATGGATAAACAGATGGATGGATGGATGGATGGATGGATACTTGGATGGATGGATGGATGGATGGATGGATGGATGGATGGATGGATGGATACTTGGATGGATGGATGGATGGATGGATGGATGGATGGATACTTGGATGGATGGATGGATGGATGGATGGATGGATGGATGGATGGATACTTGGATGGATGGATAAACAGATGGATTGATGGATGGATGATTGATGGATGGATGGATGGATGGATGGATGGATGGATGATGGATGGATGGATGGATGGATGGATGGATGGATGATGGATGGATGGATGGATGGATGGATGATAGATGGATGATGGATGGATACTTGGATGGATGGATGGATAAACAGATGGATGGATGGATGGATGGATACTTGGATGGATGGATGGATGGATGAATGGATGGATGGATAAACAGATGGATGGATGGATGGATACTTGGATGGATGGATGGATGGATGGATGGATGGATAAACAGATGGATTGATGGATGGATGATTGATGGATGGATGGATGATGGATGGATGGATGGATGATTGATGGATGGATGGATGGATGGATGGATGGATGATTGATGGATGGATGGATGGATGGATGGATGATGGATGGATGGATGGATGGATGATGGATGGATGGATGGATGGATGGATGGATGGATGGATGGATGGATGGATGATGGATGGATGGATGGATGATGGATGGATGGATGATGGATGGATAAACAGATGGATGGATGATGAATGAATGGATGGATGGATGGATGGATGGATGGATGATGGATGGATGATTGATTGATTGATTGATTGATGGATGGATGAATGGATGGATCGATAAACAAATGGATGGATGGACAGATTACTGTAATTTAACGAATGAATCGCTTGGCCATTACATTGCTGTGGAGGAAGAGAATGCTGCTGACCGACTGCGTCCCAATCCCCCGTCTCTCTTCCAACATGCGCCCACAGACACTAAACGCAGTTTCTCCAAATATCTGACTTTCCTTGCTTTGTCTTTGTTTTGTAAAGACATTGTTTGAGATTCTTTTCCACGTCATTGATTTCCATCTGGTCGCTAGATTACATCCCGATCCTGCAGTGTTTTTTTTTGTCCGCCCGCTCCCGCCTGCAGCAAAATTCAAACCGCCTGATCACGCAAGATTTGCGTTGGGTCCCGCGGGACCCGATCCCAATGCAGCCCTGTAGTTCCCAGTATCCCAGATAGTTCCCAGGAGGGGGGACCGTGTGGTCCAGACCAGGGAGGACCCCTGACGACATATGGAGCCTTTAACCCTTGTACTGTCTTTGGGTCAAAATGACCTAATTCTCCTTCCTTCCTTCCTTCCTCTTTTCTCCCTTCCTCTTTCCTTCCTTCCTTCCTTCCTTCCTTCCTTCCTTCCTTCCTTCCTTCCTTCCTTCCTTCCTTCCTTCCTTCCTTCCTTCCTTCCTTCCTTCCTTCCTTCCTTCCTTCCTTCCTTCCTTCCTTCCTTCTATCCTCCTGCTCTCTCCTTCCTTCTTCCCCCCCTCTTTTCTCCCTTCCTTCCTTCCTCCCTTCCTTCCTTCCTTCTTCCCTTCCTCTTTCCTTCCTTCCTTCCTTCCTTCCTTCCTTCCTTCCTTCCTTCCTTCCTTCCTTCCTTCCTTCCTTCCTTCCTTCCTTCCTTCCTTCCTTCCTTCCTTCCTTCCTTCCTTCCTTCCTTCCTTCCTTTTCCCCTTCCTTCCTTCTATCCTTCTGCTCTCTCCTTCCTTCTTCCCTTCCTCTTTTCTCCCCTCCTTCCTTCTTTCCTTGTTTTCTCCCTTCTTCCTTCCTTTCTTCCTTCCTTCCTTCCTTCTATCTTCCTGCTCTCTCCTTCCTTCTTCCCTTCCTCTTTTCTCCCCTCCTTCCTTCTTTCCTTGTTTTCTCCCTTCTTCCTTCCTTTCTTCCTTCCTTCCTTCCTTCCTTCCTTCTATCTTCCTGCTCTCTCCTTCCTTCTTCCCTTCCTCTTTTCTCCCCTCCTTCTTTCTTTCCTTGTTTTCTCCCTTCTTTCCTTCCTTTCTTCCTTCCTTCCTTCCGTCCTTCCTTCCTTTTTCCCTTCCTTCCTCCTATCTTCCTGCTCTCTCCTTCCTTCTTCCCTTCTTCTTTTCTCCCCTCCTTCCTTCCATCCTTCTTTTCTCCCTTCCTTCCTTCTTTTGTTCCTTCTTTTCATTCTTCCTTCCTTCTTTCTTTCCCCCCTTCTTCTCTTCCTCCTTCCTTGACCCGAAGACAGCACTAGGGTTAAGAACACAGTACTGCATGCAGAACCAGATTGTGTCAGGTTGAGGAGGAAGAGGGCCCGGGTACCGAGGTGGGCGTGTCCCGGCTGTGGATGACATCACAGGGGGTTGTCCAGTTCTTCTTACACAGTCTCGGTTTGAGGAACTTCCAGGTTTTCCATCGTCCACGTTTTACGATGGCTCAGAAATCCAGATGTGGTCTCTCGGAGTCCACATCTGGTCCCGCCAGTCCCCTCGGGTCGTGACTTTAAAGGGGACCTATTATGGCATCTAATACCTATTTTAAACAGGCCTTGAATGTCTTAAAAATCAGCTTTTGATTATTTTTGCTAAATAAATTAGAAATTCAGCCTCTAAACCAGGGGTGTCGGACTCCAGTCCTCGAGGGCCGCAATCCTGCATGTTTTAGATGTCTCCCTGCATCAACACACCTGATTCAAATTAATGGTTGTCACCAGCTTGTCATCTCTGGACAGCTCTGTTGGTGTCACAGCTCCTTTTATCACGGTGTGCTGAAGCAGGGAAACATCTGAAACATGCAGGAATGCAGCCCTCGAGGACTGGAGTCCGACACCCCTGCTCTAAACCATGTCTTTATCTTTCCATTCTCTAACCTCATTCTCTATGTGGTATTCTGAGTGGGCGGGGCTATGATAATGAGGCACTGTGCTGATTGGCTGCCTGAATGACGCGATACACCGTTACCAAAAAATGGCGGAAGCTCCGGCCGGCGGAGTTAGTTGTGGGCGTGGTATCACGCATCGGAGGCCAACCTATGTAAATCGCATTTTGGTTACGTAACGACGAGAGCAGAATCTGAACGGCTCGTAGAAGCCACATCACACTGGATGGCTCATCCGGGCGGCTGTACAGACACTGCAGAATTTAGTTGCTTTCCTCCTTCTCTGAGTTAGCAGGCTGAGGGGAGACCACTTAAATCCAATTAAAAATTTTATTACTAGCATATAAAGCCCAAAACGGCTTAGCTCCGCAGTATTTACAAGACCTGATAGTGCCTTATGTTCCTGGCAGAGCTCTCAGTTCTCAGAGTGCAGGTTTACTCGTAGTTCCTAGAGTATCTAAATGTAGATTTGGAGGGCGGGCGTTCTGCTATCAGGTACCACTACTTTGGAACCAACTTCCAATCTGGGTTAAGGAGGCTGACACCACCTCCACCTTTAAACCTAAACTTAAAACCTTTCTGTTTAGTAAAGCCTATAGTTAGTGTTAAACTAAACCTCTAGCTGGTGTTGGTAAATCTCTAGGTAGTGTAAACTCTAGTGTGTTAGAGTCAGTAGTCATAGTTCCAGCTATACAACAAGACTATAATAGTTAGTCTCAAATATAGCTTTGCGGTAGATATGCTGCTATAGGCTTATGCTGCAGGGGGGCACCGACATGATCCGCTGGGCGGTGCCTCTCACCCTTCTTCTCCATTTCCATTTTTATTTATTATAAATATCTCATAGCTATCGTTTTTGTCCATTGTTCCTGTAGTTTCTTGTGCCGGCCCCCCTTTTTTCTCTTTTGTGCATGTTTGCAGGCCGGAGCCTCGGGAGCTGCGTTCTGGCCTGCGGTCCCGGTCCCCCACCGCCCCGCCCCTCTGGTCACCTGCTGTGTGCTGCTGACGTCCCCGACTCCCCCAGTCTGGCCTTCGGCAGGAGGGTCCGCCCTTATGAGCCTGGTCCTGCTCAAGGTTTCTTCCCTCCTAAAGGGGAGTTTTTCTTGCCACTGTTTGGCTTAAGGCTTTTCTCCCACTATGGGAGTTTTTACCTGCCATTGTTTGTGTAATAATTGCTCGGGGGTTTATGTTTATGTTTGGGATCTCTGGAAAGCGTCTAGAGACAACATCTGTTGTATTAGACGCTATATAAATAAAATTGAATTAAAATTGAATTGAACCACTTTATATATGTTAAAGCAAGAGAAAACCTGTTTTTCATAATAGGTCCCCTTTAAAGGCTGCATTGGAAGTTCAGAACCAGCAGCTCCGTTGTCCCTTGTGTCGACCTGCCTGCACATATTTGCAGGGACGTGTTATAACCGGGTCTGGCCAGTCCCGCCGGGCCTCACTGGTCCCGCTGGCCCAGCTGGTCCCACGTGGGCCCGGTGAGCCCAGAACAACAGATGAGGACCAGCAGGATTCTTCTTCTCATTAAATATAACAGAGAAACTGCCTGAAGCGGGTCGCGGTTCTGGCTGCAGCTCGGGTTTCCACCCCGGTTCTGGCCCGGTTCGTGGTGCGACGCTGCACACTCTCACTCTCCCGGGGGTCAGAGGTCACCGAGCCGCTGCCAAGACATTCTGTTCCCCTCAGCCAGGAATGAGGAGCAGCTTCGCGCCGAAGCTTCACATCCTGCAGGCAGACGTCGGGCTGGCAGGCGGCCCGGTGGGCGGCCCGGTCCAGAACCGCTGGTCCAGCCGGGCCCAGCCGGGCCGCTCCGCCGGAGGCCCGATCCCACCCGCAACGCTGGGCTCCGATGACAGATTCCTGGGTCTGGACCGAAACCGCTGAGTCTGTAATTCCAGCTCATTATTTCACAAACAGCAGAATGTTCCCGAGGTTCACGACCCGGTTCTTGAGCTGAAACAGAACCCAGACATCTCAGTTACCAGCCGAGGCCAGGCCTGGTACACCAGCCTGGACCGCCTCAAAATCTCCAACCCCCGGGCCCCGCAAAGAAATAAAAAATTATTTCTGTAGCATCTGTAAGTCTGTAAGTCAATCTGTCAGTCTTTCTACATTCATATACAGGACTGTCTCAGAAAATTTGAATATTGTGATAAAGTTCTTTATTTTCTGTAATGCAATAAAAAAAACAAAAATGTCATACATTCTGGATTCATTACAAATCAACTGAAATATTACAAGCCTTTTATTATTTTAACATTGCTGATTATGGCTTACAGTTTAAGATTAAAATTCCCAGAATATTCTAATGTTTTGAGATAGGATATTTGAGCTTTCTTAAGCTGTAAGCCATGATCAGCAATATTAAAATAATAAAAGGCTTGCAATATTCCAGTTGATTTGTAATGAATCCAGAATGTATGACATTTTGCTTTACAGAAAATAAAGGACTTTATCACAATATTCTAATTTTCTGAGACAGTCCTGTAAGTTTCATTTAACTTAAATACAGACCGACACAGCTGCTCGCTCGCTCGGTAATAACAGCTACGATTAACCATAATACAAGACAGTAACCATGGCAACCAAACTCAAGATGGACATATATACGGCATAAAATTTGCAAATAAAACAAATCCTTATCAGCCAGGTGCTTTTTGTGTCAGTAAGGCACCACTTTAACATTCCTAACACTAGTTTAGTCTTGCAGACACACTTTCTACTGCCGTTAAACTTTTACGTTGAAAGTCCGAAGCGCCGGATGTTTACAATGTCTCGGCGAGACGCCTTCAAAATAAAAGCACTAAATATCGGTCTAAAATAATAGCCTGGCTTTAAATAAGGTTAATGAGAAAACAAACATAAAAACACATTTATAGAAATACTCATATTTACGGAGCCCCTAAAGGGACACGGATTCTTTTTTTTTATAATGAGTTTTACGCGCGCGCGTGAAACCTTTACGTGCGCACGTAAAGTTGTTTACTTGCAAGTAAAGTAGTAATGTCCTTATAATGGAGTCCCAGGTTAAAATATAGCTCAGCTAAATCCTGTAAAGTCATTTCCATTTATAAACAGAGCAGGAGCAACTTGATGGTCTCCTGTTCCAGCAAAACTCCCATGTAATTGTTTTTACGCGCTCACGTAGAACAACTTTTAAGCGCTCACTTATAAGTTTTGCGAGAGCGCGTGAAACTTTTTAGTGAGTGCATAAACGTTTTACGTGCTCACGTAAACAACTTTACGTGCTCACTTAAAGGTTTCACGCGCGCACGTAAAACTCATTATATATTAAAAAAAAATCCGTGTCCCTTTAGGGGCTCCGTACATATTAAAGGTAATTTACAATTTCCATTATTTTATTTTATTTTTTCGAAAATGATGTTTTATTATTATTATTATTATTATTATTATTATTATTATTACTATAGAGAAAATACCACAGTTTTTAATGCCGATCTTGTCATTTATTTAGTTTTTATCAGCTACACCTTTAGATTGGGCCGTGAAAATATTGTCAGACATTAAACCGGTCCGCGGTTCAGAAAAGGTTGGGGACCACTGCCGTAGAGGACCTGGATCTGGCCCCTAGTGGTCTGTAGAGGATCTGCAGGTCTGGATCTGGACCCTAGTGGTCTGTAGAGGACCTGCAGGTCTGGATCTGGACCCTAGTGGTCTGTAGAGGACCTGCAGGTCTGGATCTGGACCCTAGTGGTCTGTAGAGGACCTGCAGGTCTGGATCTGGACCCTAGTGGTCTGTAGAGGACCTGCAGGTCTGGATCTGGACCCTAGTGGTCTGTAGAGGACCTGCAGGTCTGGATCTGGACCCTGGTGGTCTGTAGAGGACCTGCAGTTCTAGATCTGGACTCTAGTGGTCCGTGGACGTCCTCTAAAAAGGCGGCGCTGCTGGTTCCGTGCCGGCAGTCCGACTCGGACCAGATGCTCGTCTGTTGAAGATTTAAAAAACATCAAAGTTGTAAAAACGAAAAATAAAAACATCAGTTTGACGTTTATATCATCAGTTTGATGTTTTTTACATCAGTTTGATGTTTTTAATATCAGTTTGATGTTTTTAATATCAGTTTGATGTTTTCATCCTCCGTGGTCGGAGGTTCTGGAGGTCCTGGAGGTTCTGGGAGGGAGGAGGTTCTGCTGGAGTAAAGGAAGGAGAAGCTCCTCGTCTTCATCACCTGACGGAGGAGATGAAGAGTCCACCAGACCACCAGCTGGTAACATGACCCTGCAGTGGTGCATTCTGGGTCGTCTGTGTCCCTCCAGGTTCAGGACTTCAACTTCTACTGCCCCCTGCTGGTGGCACCCGGATGTCACAGCCGCATCATCAGCAGGTCAAACCTCCGAGTCCAGCACCTGCACTCTGGTCCTCTCATTCACCCTCACTTCAAAACAACCGTCAAGGGGGTCTCTGTTCCCCAGACCGACCCAGGACCGACCCGGGGCCCCCCAGACCCCGTCAGGAAACCCGATCTGATTACCCACAATCCCCCCCCGACAAGGCCGACAGCAGACGGAGAAGCAGACGGCATCTCTGGGACTGATTACTGCCCGTTTACTGCTCGTTTTCAAGGTTTCCTTTCATCAGTGAAAGTCGTAAAGTTCCTGGTCCGTTGGTCCCACGTCCTGAAGAGTTTCAGTCGTACGTTTGGTCCTTTTCCTCCTCCAGATACAGTGGAGCAGAGCCGTCTGGGAGATTTGCGAGGCCCTGTGCGGAATGGTCGGGGGGGGGCCTCGCGCGTGAGCGTAGCGAGCGCGCGCGCAAAATTTTTTGGTTTTTCTGGTCGGATCGGGTGTCTATATGCGCAATTTTAACTCTCCAATTAGCAAAATACTGGATACCTTCCCCGGCCTCATCATCATCTCTTGCCTCGACACGGGGCCCCACGGCTGCTTGAGACCCGGTCGGATCGGGGATTTTTGTAACAAATTTATCAAACGAGCCTTTCAGAGAGGCATTAAACTCTTCCATTTTCTTTAGTTTTTTTCTTTTTTCATCCCCTGATGGAAATTTCCTGAATCTGTCTCGTTCTCTCGCCCCGTGTGACAGTTTGTTCCAACTCCACCGTCTGGATCAGAGCAGCTTGTGTCTGCGCTTGGTCTGATCAGTTGTATTGAAATACAGACACGCGCATCATTGCACATATATTTATTGATATGCACAGACTAGTACACATTTAGGTCTGTAATGGAACGTGACTGTTGATATTTATAAGGAAAAAAAAAAAAAAAAAACGAAAAGAAAAAAAAATTTGAAAAAAAAAACAAAAAACGGCCCATAGCGCGAGGCCCCTTGGGGCGCGAGGCCCCGTGCGGTCGCACCGTTCGCACACCCCTTGCGGCGGCCCTGCAGTGGAGCTAAAAAAGTATTTAGTCAGACACCAATGGTGCAAGTTTGCCACTTAAAAAGATGAGAGACGCCTGTAATTTCCATCATAGTTCACTTCAACTATGAGAGACAGAATGGGGGGAAAGAATCCAGGAAATCACATTGTAGAATTTTTACTGAATTAATTGGTAAATTCCTCGGTAAAATAAGTATTTGGTCACCTATAAACACGCAAGATTTCTGGCTAGTCCAGTAGGTGGTCCAGTAGCTAGTCGAGTAGCTAGTCCAGTAGGTGGTCCAGTAGCTAGTCCAGTAACTAGTCCAGTAGCTAGTCCAGTAGGTAGTCCAGTAGGTGGTCCAGTAGTTGGTCCAGTAGCTAGTCCAGTAGGTAGTCGAGTAGGTGGTCCAGTAGCTAGTCGAGTAGCTAGTCCAGTAGGTGGTCCAGTAACTAGTCCAGTAGCTAGTCCAGTAGGTGGTCCAGTAGCTAGTCCAGTAGGTGGTCCAGTAGCTAGTCCAGTAGGTAGTCCAGTAGGTGGTCCAGTAGTTGGTCCAGTAGCTAGTCCAGTAGGTAGTCCAGTAGCTAGTCCAGTAGGTATTCCAGTAGGTGGTCCAGTAGGTGGTCCAGTAGGTGGTCCAGTAGCTAGTCCAGTAACTAGTCCAGTAGCTAGTCCAGTAGGTGGTCCAGTAGCTAGTCCAGTAGCTAGTCCAGTAGGTAGTCCAGTAGGTGGTCCAGTAGTTGGTCCAGTAGCTAGTCCAGTAGGTAGTCCAGTAGCTAGTCCAGTAGGTAGTCCAGTAGGTGGTCCAGTAGTTGGTCCAGTAGCTAGTCCAGTAGGTAGTCCAGTAGGTAGTCCAGTAGCTAGTCCAGTAACTAGTCCAGTAGGTGGTCCAGTAGGTGGTCCAGTAGGTGGTCCAGTAGCTAGTCCAGTAGTTAGTCCAGTAGGTAGTCCAGTAGGTAGTCCAGTAGTTGGTCCAGTAGGTGGTCCAGTAGCTAGTCCAGTAGCTAGTCCAGTAGCTAGTCCAGTAGGTGGTCCAGTAGCTAGTCCAGTAGTTAGTCCAGTAGGTAGTCCAGTAGGTAGTCCAGTAGCTAGTCCAGTAGCTAGTCCAGTAGGTGGTCCAGTAGGTGGTCCAGTAGGTAGTCCAGTAGCTAGTCCAGTAGGTGGTCCAGTAGCTAGTCCAGTAGCTGGTCCAGTAGCTAGTCCAGTAGGTGGTCCAGTAGCTAGTCCAGTAGCTAGTCCAGTAGCTAGTCCAGTAGGTGGTCCAGTAGGTGGTCCAGTAGCTAGTCCAGTAGGTGGTCCAGTAGTTGGTCCAATAGCTAGTCCAGTAGGTAGTCCAGTAGCTAGTCCAGTAGGTGGTCCAGTAGTTGGTCCAGTAGCTAGTCCAGTAGGTAGTCCAGTAGTTAGTCCAGTAGGTAGTCCAGTAGCTAGTCCAGTAGTTGGTCCAGTAGCTAGTCCAGTAGCTAGTCCAGTAGCTAGTCCAGTAGGTGGTCCAGTAGGTGGTCCAGTAGCTAGTCCAGTAGGTAGTCCAGTAGGTGGTCCAGTAGTTGGTCCAGTAGCTAGTCCAGTAGCTAGTCCAGTAGCTAGTCCAGTAGGTGGTCCAGTAGTTAGTCCAGTAGCTAGTCCAGTAGCTAGTCCAGTAGCTAGTCCAGTAGGTGGTCCAGTAGGTGGTCCAGTAGCTAGTCCAGTAGCTAGTCCAGTAACTAGTCCAGTAGGTGGTCCAGTAGGTGGTCCAGTAGCTAGTCCAGTAGTTAGTCCAGTAGGTAGTCCAGTAGGTAGTCCAGTAGCTAGTCCAGTAGCTAGTCCAGTAGTTAGTCCAGTAGGTGGTCCAGTAGGTGGTCCAGTAGCTAGTCCAGTAGCTAGTCCAGTAGGTGGTCCAGTAGGTGGTCCAGTAGGTGGTCCAGTAGCTAGTCCAGTAGTTAGTCCAGTAGGTAGTCCAGTAGGTAGTCCAGTAGGTAGTCCAGTAGCTAGTCCAGTAGCTAGTCCAGTAGGTGGTCCAGTAGCTAGTCCAGTAGGTGGTCCAGTAGGTAGTCCAGTAGCTAGTCCAGTAGGTGGTCCAGTAGCTAGTCCAGTAGGTGGTCCAGTAGCTAGTCCAGTAGGTGGTCCAGTAACTAGTCCAGTAGGTAGTCCAGTAGGTAGTCCAGTAGGTAGTCCAGTAGCTAGTCCAGTAGGTGGTCCAGTAGGTAGTCCAGTAGGTGGTACAGTAGCTAGTCCAGTAGGTGGTACAGTAGCTAGTCCAGTAGGTAGTCCAGTAGGTAGTCCAGTAGGTGGTACAGTAGGTGGTCCAGTAGGTAGTCCAGTAGGTAGTCCAGTAGGTAGTCCAGTAGCCAGTAGTTAGTCCAGTAGTTAGTCCAGTAGCTAGTCCAGTAGGTGGTCCAGTAGCTAGTCCAGTAGGTGGTCCAGTAGCTAGTCCAGTAGCTAGTCCAGTAGGTGGTCCAGTAGCTAGTCCAGTAGCTAGTCCAGTAGTTAGTCCAGTAGGTGGTCCAGTAGCTAGTCCAGTAGGTGGTCCAGTAGCTAGTCCAGTAGGTGGTCCAGTAGTTAGTCCAGTAGTTAGTCCAGTAGGTGGTCCAGTAGCTTGTCCAGTAGCTAGTCCAGTAGGTGGTCCAGTAGCTAGTCCAGTAGCCAGTAGTTAGTCCAGTAGCTAGTCCAGTAGGTGGTCCAGTAGCTAGTCCAGTAGCTAGTCCAGTAGGTGGTCCAGTAGGTAGTCCAGTAGGTGGTCCAGTAGGTAGTCCAGTAGGTGGTCCAGTAGGTAGTCCAGTAGGTGGTCCAGTAGCTAGTCCAGTAGGTGGTCCAGTAGGTGGTCCAGTAGCTAGTCCAGTAGCTAGTCCAGTAGCTAGTCCAGTAGGTGGTCCAGTAGCTAGTCCAGTAGGTGGTCCAGTAGCTAGTCCAGTAGGTGGTCCAGTAGGTGGTCCACTAGCTAGTCCAGTAGCTAGTCCAGTAGGTGGTCCAGTAGCTAGTCCAGTAGCTAGTCCAGTAGCTAGTCCAGTAGCTAGTCCAGTAGGTGGTCCAGTAGCTAGTCCAGTAGCTAGTCCAGTAGCTAGTCCAGTAGGTGGTCCAGTAGCTAGTCCAGTAGTTAGTCCAGTAGATAGTCCAGTAGCTAGTCCAGTAGTTAGTCCAGTAGGTGGTCCAGTAGCTAGTCCAGTAGCTAGTCCAGTAGCTAGTCCAATAGATAGTCCAGTAGGTGGTCCAGTATGTGGTCCATTATGTGGTCCAGTAGGTTGTTTCCTAACATTTGTCTCCCCCGGTTCAGTCTCGTTCAAACGGCTCCAGATCGGACCAGAACTGGTCTCGGGGGCCACAGAAAACCACTTCCTGCTGCAGTTCTCGAGGGGCCGCGGTCGGCTGATGTGGGAGCTGTTCCTCTAAATGCAGACTCACGTCTCTGCCGGTTCTGCGGGGGCTTGGCGGTCGGGGGGGCCCGGCGGGTCGTGAGGAGAATTAAACGGGGAGCATCTCAAATGGCAGCCAGATGATGTTTTCTACCCTGAAGCCTCAAACGCGGGAACGTGACGGTTTCCAGGTCATCCCACCGGGGCTTGTGGGTAAACCAAGGTCTGACAGTTAAACGGAACCAGAGATCGGCGTTGATTTTGCGGCCCACTCCCCCCCGAGCCGGTGATGTCACCTACCTGCACGAAGCTGCAGGTCACGTGCTCCCCGAACATGGGCAGGCTGGGCCGGCTCTCGCGGAACACGTGGACGGTGTAGATCGTCATGACGACCGGCGCCGGCTCGCTGGCGTCCGTCACCAGGATGCTGATCCGGCTGTTGCCGAGGCCGACCGGGTAGTTCGCCATCCTGCGGAGACGACACGTTAGCAGGGGCTCTGGCGTCGGGGGTTGGACCACCTACTGGACTAGCTACTGGACTAGCTACTAGACCACCTACTGGACTACCTACTGAACTAGCTACTGGACTACCTACTGGACTAGCTACTGGACCACCTACTGGACTACCTACTGGACTAGCTACTGGACCAGCCACTGGACTAGCTACTGGACTAGCTACTGGACTAGCTACTGGACCAGCTACTGGACCACCTACTGGACTACCTACTGGACCACCTACTGGACTAGCTACTGGACCAGCTACTGGACTAGCTACTGGACCAGCTACTGGACCAGCTACTGGACTAGCTACTGGACTGGACTAGCTACTAAACCACTTACTGGACCAGCTACTGGACTAGCTACTGGACTAGCTACTGGACCAGCTACTGGACTACCTACTGGACTAGCTACTGGACCAGCTACTGGACTAGCTACTGGACCAGCTACTGGACCACCTACTGGACTACCTACTGGACTACCTACTGGACCACCTACTGGACTAGCTACTGGACCACCTACTGGACCACCTACTGGACCACCTACTGGACTAGCTACTGGGCTAGCTACTGGACTAGCTACTGGACTACCTACTGGAGTACCTACTGGACTAGCTACTGGACCAGCTACTGGACTAGCTACTGGACCAGCTACTGGACTACCTACTGGACTAGCTACTGGACTACCTACTGGACCACCTACTGGACTAGCTACTGGGCTACCTACTGGACCAGCTACAGGACCAGCTACAGGACTACCTACTGGACTACCTACTGGACTACCTACTGGACCATCTACTGGACTAGCTACTGGACTAACTACTGGACTAGCTACTGGACTAGTTACTGGACTACCTACTGGACTACCTACTGGACTACCTACTGGACTACCTACTGCACCACCTACTGGACCAGCTACTGGACCACCTACTGGACTAGTTACTGGACCAGCTACTCGACCACCTACTGGACTAGCTACTGGACTAACTACTGGACTAGCTACTGGACTAGTTACTGGACTACCTACTGGACTACCTACTGGACTAGCTACTGGACCACATACTGGACTAGCTACTGGACTACCTACTGGACTAGCTACTGGACTAGCTACTGGACTAGCTACTGGACCACATACTGGACTAGCTACTGGACCACCTACTGGACTACCTACTGGACTAGCTACTGGACTAGCTACTGGACTAGCTACTGGACTAGTTACTGGACCACCTACTGGACTAGTTACTGGACTACTAGGGGTGTAACAATATATCGTGCCACGAAATTTCGCGATACAAAAACGTCACGATACGTGTCGTGGAGGTGACAAAGTGTATCGCGATATTGGGTTATTAATATTAATCTATTGTGTTGACTAGTAACGGCCGCGCCTCGACCCGCGGACCAAAATCTTACTACGCTCAGAAGAAACTAGTACCGTTTTGGTCCCGATCACGGGACTCTTGGGGGTTTTGAGCTCTGAACTTTTAAGTCTGGTGTAGAGTTAAGCCTTACCTTATTAAATTAAACCTTTTTGGGGTCGTGAGTAGGATAAACACGGGGACAACTTCTGCTGAGTTTCAGTGTACTTTAATGTCCCTCAACAGTGTAGGATTTTAGAACATCAACAACAGCACCTAGTGCCGTACTGTGGCGTATCACTCCGCCCAATCTAAAACGGACTAATCACTACAGATAAACTGACTAGTGTCATTATAGTCCCTGATTTACAGAATATAAAGAATATATTTATAAAATAATGAACCCTGAATTACCAAAACAACCTTCGTAACAAAAATAAATCTCCTCTTACATTTATAAGGTGAGCATGAATCAATCTTTTTTGTGATGTAAAATTGTATGTATTTATTTACTTTTATTTATTTATTTAATTTTAGTTGTTAAATTTATGGAAAAGAAAAAAGCCAAATCATACATGAGAGAAACTATTCAGTTTGTGGCAAAAATGTTTTACTTGTATGAAACTGAAGATGCATAATGCAAACCTGACATTTACTTTTAGTTCAGTTTGTGGAAAATGGTTGGCCTGGCTTTCTCTTTAAAACTTAAACAGTTATAAAGCATTACAAACTGTAACAATAGGGCAAACGCACAGTATTGTTTTGTATTTTGTGTCTTTCAAATAAAGACCATTTTTTCCAGTCATATGTTCCTCATTCAAGGTTGTTAAAAAAATACTGCTATAATATCGTATCGTATCGTTATCGTGACCTCAATACCGTGTATCGTACCGTATCGTGAGATTAGTGTATCGTTACACCCCTATGGACTAGCTACTGGACCACCTATTGGACTAGCTACTGAGCGTGGCCCAGCTCCGAGCTCACCTGGGTCCCTGGTGCTCGTCCAGGTGGACCCGGCAGGCGGCGCTGACGGGCTCCGGCCGGATCCGGACCATGACGATGTCGAAGGCGACCTCGGCGCGGTACTCCTTCACCCCGGGGCTGAAGGGCGGGGTCAGCACCAGGGAGGGGTGGGTGTAGATCTGACGGAGCCGGGGGTCCGAGCAGCCGCCTGACGGACACACGCACAGTCACATGACCCGTTTCCATGGCAACCCCATCAGATCACAAACCCAAGCAAAGGTGCTGCTGGTTCTGGGACTCAAACAGGTGCAAAACACCAGCAGAAACATTTCATATTTTCACGGCCGAATGTGATGTGACTCTTTCCACCCTGAGCATCATGTCACACGACAGGCAGCAGTATACATACATATATATATAGATAGATATATAGATATATAGATGGATAGATGGATAGAGATATATATATGTATCTCTAGTGGCCTCTAGTGGTATTGGTATGTATATCGGTATCAGTATGTATGTATGTATATGTATATATATATACAGTATATATATATATATATATATATACATATATATATATATATATATATATATATATACAGATGTATATGTATAGATCTACATATATATATATATATATAGAGATAGATAGAGATACATATATGTACCTCTAGCGGCCTCTAGTGGTATTGGTATGTATATCGGTATCAGTATGTATGTATGTATATGTATATATATATACAGTATATATATATATATATATATATACATATATATACAGATGTATATGTATAGATCTACATATATATATATATATAGAGATAGATAGAGATACATATATGTACCTCTAGCGGCCTCTAGTGGTATTGGTGTATATACATATATATATATATATATATATATATACACACACATATATGTATATGTATATGTATATATATATATATATATATATATATATACATATATATGTAAATATGTATATATATATATATATATATATATATATATATATATATATATATATATATATATATATATATATATATATATATATATATATATATATATATGTAAATATATATACATATATATGTATATGTATATACAGTTGAGGACGATATTATTAGCCCCCCTATGGAATTTTACGTTTTTTCAAGTTTCTGGCAAGATCCTTTTTAGCAGAGCAAGGCGGTTCTAACAGAGCATTCCTGAACATATAATTTGTCATTATATGGGCCAAAACATTTATATTTGTGCACCAAAACATTATTATGTAAGAAAAAGCTAAAATGACCAGGGACATTATTATTAGCCCCCTTTAAGAAATTACCATTTATTAAGTCATCACACAAGCCACTTTTATGCAGTGATGTGCTTGACCTTCACAGGTGATGTGCATAAAGGTAATCAGGTCAAACAGGTGATTGCACTCAATTCAGTTAAGTTAATTAACTCAAGCCAAAACATGGTATAAAAGCCTCATTATGGAGCTGGCAGTTGAGGAAGCAACATGCCAAAAACAAAGGAGATCAGTGTGGACCTCAGAATAAGAATTATAGATGCCCACAAAGCAGGGGAGGGATATACGAAGATATCCAATCGTTTCCAGGTGTCAAGGACTGGAGTGAGAGGCATCATTCAACGCTCCAAAGACAGCAACACAGTGCAGAACAAGCCTGGCAGAGGTAGAAAGAGAAAGATTTCAGAGAGACTGGAGAGGAAACTGGTGAGAGACGTGTCTAGAGACCCCAGATTAACTTCCAAGGCGCTGGCAAATGACTTGGCCACATCAGGAATCATTGTCTCGAAGAAGACCATAACTAGAGCTCTGCACAGGAATGACCTACGAGGGTGCAGACCAAGAAAAACCCCACTTTTGAGGAAGAGGCACCTTCAAGCCAGACTTCAGTATGCTCGAGACAACCTGGAGAAAGATTATTAATACTGGAAGCGTGTCTTATGGTCTAACGAGACTAAACTAGAGCTCTTTGGCCACAGGGACACTGCTTACGTTTGGAGAAAAAAAGGACAGGCATTCAACCCAGAGAACACCATCCCCACAGTGAAGCACGGTGGTGGGAGTATTATGCTGTGGGGATGCTTCAGTGCATCTGGAACAGGAAATCTTGTCAAGGTGGATGGAATCATGAATAAAGAAAAATATTTGGCTAATTTGAAAGAGAACCTTAGGCAGTCAGCTGTGAAACTGGGTCTGAGATGTCACTTCATCTTCCAACATGACAAGGATCCTAAACACACCTCCCTCTTGGTGAAGAACTATCTCCAGACGACCAAAGTGAATGTCATTGAATGGCCTGCACAAAGCCCTGACTTAAATCCAATAGAAAATCTGTGGGGTGACATAAAGAAACATGTCCATGCCAGGCACCCATCAAATCTAGAGGAACTGGAAGATTTGCCAAAGAAGAATGGGCCAGGATTCCTCAAATGAAGTGTGAGAGACTTGTTGTAAACTACAACAAACGTATGCAGGCAGTAATACAGCAAAAAGGATACACAATTGACTATTAGGGTGTGGGGGATAATAATTTTGACCCTGGTAGTTTTTGTGTTTTGTACAATATCTTCATTTCTGAGTGGAATATAAAATAGTGTAAGCATCCAAAATAAAACTGTGAAGTCTATAAAAAGCTGTGTTCAGTTTATTTTGCTCTGGTTAATATCACTTGGAAAACACTTAGAAAACAAGCACTATTTTGTAAGGGGGCTAATAAAATCGTCCTCAACTGTATATGTATATGTATATATATATATATATATATATATATATATATATATACATACATACTGATACCAATACCACTAGAGGCCACTAGAGGGCACTAGAGAGCATGCCCCCTCGGGTTGGTCCTCACCTTTGTTCTGCGGGAACGCTGCCTGCTGATTGGTCAGTGGGTCGTCAGTCCTGAGGAGAACAGGGGTGGGGGGACACGTGAGCGGTCTGGTTTCTGGACCTGGAGACGGTCCTGGTGGTCCGGTTCTCACCTGCTGCTGGTCCTCCGACGGTGGTAGCGGGCGACGGAGAGGAGGAGCCGGGAGAGGGGGGTGGGATCCGGGGGGGACGAGGTGGACGAGGAGACACCGGGGTGCAGCTTCAGGGAGAGACGAAGGTCAACACCAGTCTGGACTCGCGATGCACCGAAATGAAAATTTGTGGCCGAATACTGAATAATACCGAACAATGGTTCTTCGCAGTTTTTCATTTATTTTACCAATTTTTTCACCATTGCATAAATCAAATAAATGTGCAATGAAATACCCGCCAGTCACAATTTGTCTTACTTACTTACTGTATTTTTTCTCATAATCCTTTTTCATTTTCTCCTGTTCAAATCCAGTTAATCGGGTCGCGGTGGGGATGATCTCCGCAATTTGAAGCCTTGTATAATAATTGTAAAAATCTGGGTTATTTTCTTGGAGGATCTCGTCGTATCAGACAGAGAGGGTTCTCCACCGCATCGGTAGTACGGGTCCTTTTCTCTGCTGTGCGTCCCGTGACCGTCTCCATCACCAGTGACTTTCCCAAATCCAACTCAGCCTGGATCATTTCTCGTGTCCTCTGCTTTTTCCCACATCCAAGTAATGATCTGACATGCTGACATGTTTGCTGCATTTAACACCGCACGCCCCTCACTCCACGCTGTTCACTGTTTGATTGCTTCATCTAAACATGCCGTTATTAATGTTCGTTTTTTTCCCCACTTATTCCACCGAACACCGAAAGTGTTTTTTCGGTTACCGAACATTCGGTGCATCACTAGTCCCCCCCCCCCCCCAGGAACCTACCAGCTGGAACCCCGATGGCGTCTTCAACTGCTGGTGGAAGTGCAGCAGAAGAAGAAAGTCGTCCCTGGACAAGCAGACGCCGCCGGTCCGCCTGCAGCCACCGCCCTGCCACCACCAACCACACACACACACACACACACACACACACACACACACACACACACACACACACACACACACACACACACACACACACACACACACACACACACACACACACACACACACACACACACACACACACACACACACACACACACACACACACACACACACACACACACACACACACACACACACACACACAATCAGCATAGAGGAGGAGTTCTGACTGTTGCCTCAGGGGGTGCCGCACCACCGGCTACCTGCACATCTGCAGCCAGCGGGTGGCAACAACAAGGACTCAAAACCGAGTCCGATGACACCACCCCCGACTCTTTATGTCAAACCATTCAAAAGTTATGACAGAAAGTAGGAACTATCAAATATGGACCAATCAGATGAAGGGGGGCACGCTTTTTGGCGTCTATCGTCGCCACGGTAACGCTTTTGACTGAGAAAAGTAATGCGCGTCGTCGCAGGATGGAGACGCACATTTTGATGTATAACACACCTGGGTGCACGTTACGGTTCGGGCCGTATTAACGGCCGAAGAAATGGCATAAATTGCGCCAAAATGACACGATTAATTCAAAATGGCCGACTTCCTGTTCGGTTTCGGCCATGGCGCCAAGAGACTTTTTCTTTAAGTTGCGACATGATAAAGCTGTGTACCGATTTTCGTGCATGTACGTCAAACCGTATTGTGGGGCTTGAGGCACGAAGTTTTCTAGGGGGCGCTGTTGAGCCATTAGGCCATTTGCCCTATTATCCAGGGCTCTTTACGTATGAATGCTGTTCTTACGAAGCCGCTCCGCTTGATTGAAGTAGGACCGTTCAGACACGTTAAAAACGATTCTTGGTTGGACGGGTTGCAACGTCAGACAACGTTAGATAACTAATTATGTAGCACTGCAATCAACCATCATCCAACATCTAGTCATCGTTACCAACGTCAGATTTTTAGAGTAAACCCAGTTTATCCAGTTAAAATCAAATGTTGGAATACAAGGTTGTTCCAACCTCACACTAACTTCAGGTGTCTGCTATCGCTGGCAACGATGAACCAATCAGAGAACAGGACGTAGTACGACGCTACTTACTCCACTTTTTATTGGTGGATTCGTGGAAGATGAATTATTTAAAATGTATTTTTCTGTTTTAGTTACAACTGAACGATATTCAGAGTTATTCACGAGTTATTGTGAACGAGTTGGATAC